>NC_086103.1:160154253-160454253 GCF_963921235.1 Mobula hypostoma
ATTTCTTTGGAAACTGAAAGGTCTGAAGGTAGATAAGTCACCTGGACCAGTTGGTGTACACCTCAGGGTTTGGAAAGAGGTGGCTAAAGAGATCATGGAGGCATTTGTAATGACCTTTCAAGAATCTCTAGATTCTGGAATGGTTCCGGAAGACTGGAAAATTGCAAATGTCACTCCACTCCTCAAGAAGGAAGAGAGGCAGAAGAAAGGAAACTACAGGCCAGTTAGTCTGACAACAGAGGTTGGAAAGATGTTTGAGTCGAATATTAAGGATGAGATCTCAGGGTACTTGGAGTTACATGATAAAATAGATCATATTCAGCATAGTTTCCTCAAGGGAAAATCATGCCTGACAAATCTGTTGGAATTCTATGAAGAAATAACAAGCAGGATAGACAAAGGAGAATCACTTGATGGTGTGTACTTGGATTTTCAGAAAGCCTTTGACAAGGTGCCACACATGAGGCTGCTTAACAAGTTACAAGCCCATGGAATTACAGGAAAGATAATAAAGCAGTGGCTAATTGGCAGAAAACAACAGTGGAAATAAAGGGAACCTTTTTCTGATTGGCTGCTTGTGACTAGAGGTGTTCCACAGAGGTCTGTGTTGGAACCAATTCTTGTTACGTTATATGTCAATGACTTGGATGATGGAATTGATGGCTTTGTGCAAACTTTGTAGACGACATGAAGGTAGGTGAAGGGGGCAGTTAGTTTTGAGGAAGTAGTGAGGCTGCTGAAGGACTTAGACAGATTAGGTGCTTGGGCAGAGAAATGGCAGATGGAGTACCATCTCGGGATATGTATGGTCATGCACTTTGGTAGAAGAAATGAAAGGGTTGACTATTTTCTAGATGGAGAGAAAATACAACAAAACTAAAGTGCAAAAGAACTTGGGAGTCCTTGTGCAGGAGTCCTTAAAGGTTAATTTGCAGGTTGAGTCTGTGATGAGGAAGGCAAATGCAATGTTGGCATTCAATTCAAGAGGACTAGAATATAAAAACAAGGATGTAATGTTGAGACTTTATAAAACACTGATGAGGCCTTACTTGGAGTACTGTGAGTAGTTTTTGGCCCCTTATCTTAGAAAGGATGTGCTGAAACTGGAGAGAGTTCAAAGGAGGTTCACAAAAATGATTCCAGGATTGAATGGCTTGTTATGTGAAGAGTGTTTGCTGGATTCACTAGAATTCAGAAGAATGAGGGGTGATCCCATTGAAACCTATCAAATGGTGAAAGGCCCTGATGGATTGAACGTGGAGAGAATGTTTCCTATTCTGGGAGAGTCTAAGACCAGAGGACACAGCCTCAGGATACAGAGGTGTCCTTCTAGAATGGAGATGAGGAGGAATTTCTTTAGCCAGAGAGTGGTGAATCTATGGAATTCTTTGCCACAGGCAGCTGTGGAGGTCAAGATTTTAAGCTTATTTAGGGCAAAGATTAATAGATTCTTGATTGGTCAGGACATAAAGAGATAACGGGGGGAGGCAGGAGATTGGGGCTGAGAGGAAAATTGGATCAGCCATGATGAAATGGCAGGACAGACTCGATGGGCCAAATGGCCTAATTCTGCTCCCATATCTTATGCTCTTATGGTGTTATGGTAAGTGTTTTAGGCAGGTGGAGCATATTGCATGGGGTGGTGGAAGAGATACATGAGGGACATTTAAGAGACTGGAATGGCACATGGATGGTAGAAAAGTGGAGAGCTATGTGGGAAGGAAGGGTTGGATTGATCTTAGAGAAGGATAAAAGGTTGGCACAACATTGTGGGCAGAAGGGCCTGTACTGTGCTGTTTGAATTTACAGAGCATTCCTCACTTTCAGTAAACAATACTTACATCAATGTTGCTGACTGATGTTTTCTTGTATGAAATCTCACAGCCCCACGTGACTTTAGTGCTGTACCTCTTCATTAGGCATTAATAGGAGAACAATATGGAAGTACGGGCATACCAGAGGAAATTGAAGTCAACGAGTTTGAGATGATTCTCTGCAGATCGCAAAGTGAAGGCCTCAGGACCATTGTCCTGGAGAACTGGTACCATCGAGATGAGAATTCTGTTCCTGCTGCCTATCGTCTGAGAGCTAAAGCCGATGTTCTTCCTGACTACTACAACAAGGTGAGCTCTAATGTGTTGTGTACCTGAGCTCTCTGCTACTTTATAAAAAGGTGCATGACTTTAATTCTCCAGCAGTGAAAACTGATGATATGGGTAGACGCGTGACAGGTGGAACTTACTGTAGGTAAGTATGAACTGACACGTGGAAGGAGGGGCGTGAAAGGAAGGATATTTTGATTTCATGATCACAAATCATTTCAGCTAGCAGCACCAGCTGAGAAGGCAATTAAGGAAGTTTATGAGTTGTTTGGTCTTGTACACACAGTGTGATACAGAAACAGCAGTCTTTGTGAACAAATTGTTAATTAAGTCTTCTTTCAAGTTTCACTGTTATTGTCACAAGCATACATACCCAGGGGATAAATGCAACAAGAGCTCAGCACCTTAAAAACATAAATTACATAATTTATACAACTGAATAAGTAAAAATAAACACAACAATATTAGTACAAGTTGAGGGATAGATAGACAAGTAAAATTAGGGTATTCATTCTGTTCGACAGCCTGGTGGCAGTGGGGGAGATGTTGTTGAACCTTGAGGTTTAGGTCCTCAGGCTCCTCTACCTCCTGCATAATGGCAGCAATAAAAAGCGGGTATGGCCCAGATGATGGGTGTCCTTAATAATGGATGTTGCCTTCCCGAGACATCACCTCTTGTAGATGTCCTTGATGGTGGGTCATTGGCCGAGGGTTGAGTACAGTTTTCAGCTGCGCACTTTGGAAAGATTCTGGAAGAGCTAGAGTGGGGAATTACCAGGATGATGCCAGCCACCTGGGAGTTCATTTCTGTGGAGAATTTGTAATTACTGGTGCAGAGACTTGAAAGCTTAGAAATGATATATCATAGGTTTGCTGGTAGGACAATGGGGATGTAACAGAGATACTCAAGGTAATGAGGGGCATTACTGAACTATCTAGGAGAATCAGATATAAAAGGTAAAGGCTGGGGGGGTGGGAGAAAGCTGCTTTACACACGGGAGTTGGAATGCACCTGTAAAACGATGACGAGAAAGGATTATCGGAATTTTAATAGAGAGATGAGGAGAAAGTTGAAGTGTAGAATCTGTTATTACACCAGAGTAACAGCTTGGATCTCTGGAATGGGACTGAACTCTAAACCTTTTGGCTCAGAGTTAGCGGTGTTAACAGAAGGTTGGCTCAATTATATTTCAATGTGAATCCATTATTCCCTTCACACTATCTCACTGCATCAATTATTTTACAAGAGTATTACCACCATAAATTGTGTTTCAAAATGGTGCCAGCGACCAGCACAACCAATGGCAACATCCTGCAGACAGTTTATAAAACTACTTCTTCTTCTTCTAAGTATTCTACCACTACTAAACTGCATGCGCTTGGAGCCTGTAATTTACATTTTAATGATGTGCTTTTGGGCCAACGGTGCATCCTGGCACTTTTGCTGTCCCCGGGGGAGTTCAGCAAGGTTGAAAGCAGAGTGCGCAGCCTGAAGGCGGAGCGCGAACCCCACGTTCGGCTTCATTACTCGTCGGCGATTAAAGCATCAAACAAGTTTAAAATCGACAAGAGCAAGAGCAGAAGGCGGTCAGGTGTTCAGTGACGTCTGCCTATGTTTGACCTGTCTCCCTCTCCCTCGCTGCTGCTGAGGGAAGGTGCAGGGGTCTTGGGTCCCACATTGCAAGGTTTTTCCCAAGAGGCTTGGAAAAGAACTCCCTTAGCACAAAGACTAAATACAGTGAAAATCTTGTCTTACACACTGTTGATACAGATAATTCATTACACGGCACATTGAAGTATTATAAGGTTAAACAATAATACAATGTAGAATAAAGGGTAACAGTTACAGAGAAAGGTAAAGAGTACGGTGCAAGGTCATAACACGATAGATTCTGAGGTCATGTGTCCATCTGTGAGCAAGTAACTTCTGCATTCAAATAACATGCACTACACATTCATGAGAATGATTCCGAGAATGAAAGGGCTAACATATGAGTAGTATTTGATGGCTCTGGGTCTGATTTTTAGAAGAACAAGAGGGGATCTCATTGAAACCTATTGAACATTGAAAGGCATAGATAGAGTGGATGTAGAGAGGATGTTTCCTACAGTGAGTGAGTCTGGGACCAGAGGGCGAAGCCTCAGAATAGAAGGATGCCCATTTAGAACAGAGATGAGGAGGAATTTCTTTAGCCAGAGTGTGGTGAATTTGTGGAATTCATTGCTTATGGAGACCAAGTCATTGAGTACAGTATATTTAAAGCGGGGTTGATGGGTTCTCGATTGGTCAGGTGTCAAATGTTATGGGAAACAGGCAGGAGAATAGGATTGAGAAGCATAATAAATAAGCCATGATGGAAAGGTGGAGCAGACTCGATTTGCTGAATGGCGTGATGATGTCTTGTGGTCTTATGGTCTTATATTTGAAAGTGCAACATTTAGCAGGAGGACTTGTTCCATTAACCCTGCTTCTGTCTGTTACCTGACTTGGTACTTACAACATTCATCATCATCATCAGGTGCCATGCCCAGTTTGAGCTTTGACTGCCATGGCCCACACACTCCTGTTTCAGGTCAAGTGGATCAATTCAACTAGTTCTCTGGCTGCTGTCTCCATCATCATTTGTTTTTGTCTTCCTCTTGCTTTCTTCCCTTCAATCTTTCCCATAATTACTGTGCATTCTAACTCCTCTTTCCTAATCACATGTCCAATGAAGTTACATTGCCTTTTCATGATTTCATACATTATTTCTCTTTCTGTGTTTGCTCTGTTCATGACATCCTAGATAGATATTTGTTTCGTCCATGATACTCTTTGCATCCCCCTCAAAAAACACATTTCTGCTGCTTCAATTCGTTTCCTCATGTTACTAGATATTGTCCGATATTCTGAGCCATATAACATAACTGGATAGACGTAATATTTCAGTGCTCTGAGGCAGGTTGTCATGCCTAGTTTAGTGTTGGTCAGTATACTCTTCATTCTCCTAAAGGTGTCTTTTGCCATCCCTATTCTTCTTTTGATGTCCATGTCACACCTGCCATCTGATGTCACCCAGCTTCCTAAGTAGCAAAAGTTCTGTACTTGTTTTATGTCTTCCCCGTTTATTCTCAGCCTGCAGATAGGATTCTCCTTCTTTTTGGATATCACCATACATTCTGTCTTTTTGCAATTGATAGATAGACCCATTTTTGCACTTTCTTCAACAACTATACCAATTAAGTTTTGTAGTTCCTCCTCCGTACTTGCAATTAACAGTGTCATCTGCGTATCTGAAATTATTGATGTTTTCACTGCCAACTTTGATTCCCAAGATGTCTCTTATTTTTTGTAATATTGTTTCACTGTACACATTAAACAAATCAGGGGAGAAAACACACCCTTGTCTAACGCCTCTCTTGATTTTCGTAAACTGACTCACTTCTCCATCTATTCTTACAGTGGCAGTTTGTTCCCAGTACAGATTTCTGATGAGGCGGAGGTCTTTCGAATCTAGATCTAGAGTTTCCTGTAATATTTCAAATAACTTATTGTGCTTCACTTTATCAAATGCTTTTGTGTTGTCAATAAAGCAAACAAACAAATCTTTTTGCACTTGAATAGCTTGTTCTGATAGTATCCTTAACATCAATATTGCGTTTCTTGTACCTTCGTCTTTCACAAAACCACATTGTTCTTTACCTATTTCAGCTTGTATCTTACTTTTAGCTCTTGTCATCAAAATTCTTAGAAGGATCTTGGTGATATGACTCATTAAACTTATGGTCCTATGTAATTCACATTCTATTGCTCCAGCTTTCTTAGGAAGAGTGATAAATACTGATTTTTTTCATTTTTGCTGGTATTATTCCAGTCTCATAAATGTCACTGATTAAATCAGTAAGTTTTTCAATTCCATAATCTTCAAGGGTGATAATTTGTTCTATTACTAATTCATCAGGACCTGCTGCCTTTCCTTTCTTCATATTTATTACATTATGAACTTCAGATTTTAGAATACTTTGACCTTCAATGTTCTTCTTAATTTCTGGTTTTTCGCCTCGATCGTCTTCAAACAATTCCTGAATATACTCAGCCATCTGTTCATAATCTCATCTTTTTCCATGATAATGGTACCGTGCTTTGCTTTCAAACACCCACCTGAAGAACAGAGGAGCTTTTTACTAGTGATATTCTTGATTTGTTGATATAACCTTTTTCGATCAGTAATAGGGATTCTTTCTATTTGCTCACATTCCTGGTTTAACCATTCTTCTTTGGCTTTTTGACATAAGCTTTTAACTTTTTTATCTAAGGACATATTCTATAGGATTTGCTTTCTTCCATTAGATTTTTGATTTCATCTGTCATCCATTTATTCTTTGTGCTTTTTTCTTTTTTAGAAATCACTGACTTTGCTGATTCTACCAAGGCATCCTTTAGAGATTTAAATTTCATTTCTACATTATTGCTATCATCTTCAACAGATTCTACTTCTAGACTTTGAAATCTATTCCTTACTCCAATGGTAAATTTTTGTCTTAAGTTTTCTTCTTTAATTAATTGCAAGTAGTCACGGGATTGTTCAGGTTTTTGCTTTAGTTTTTTAAGTTTTACTTTTACATGACATACTACTGGGTTATGGTCACTATTACAGTCCGCACCTGGATATGTTTTGCATTGAGTCACTGAGTTTCTAGATCATTACCTGTTGATATTATGGATTTCTAGCATCTACATTACAGTGGATTCTGTTTAATTGATCAGGACCAGTACATTTGGCCTAATTGGCCAAAGTTTCCTGGAAATAGTTAAAAAGGTATAAAAAAAAGACAAACTACCTTTTAACTGAGAAACAAATTGTATATTACATGCAATACAGAACACATTAGAATACTATCAATACTACTAACGTACTATAAAATTGTGCATTAGTACCTAATTGCTATTGATGAAGGACTCCATCCAGTGTATGCTGCCAGGTTGTTTTGATTGACTGTAAATGAACAAAATCAGCAGCAGACACCTGATGTAGATAATGGACTGCCTTCATACAATGCTATTGATGGTTGCATCCTCCAAATATTCATTTTCATTGTAACATTTTTAAGATGATTGTCGGTGCCTTCAAATTCTTTGTGATTCCTAACTTTATGAAGCAGTGAAGTAATTTCAATTTCACTCTCAGCCATTTCTGGCATCTCCAGGCCTGAATGTTTGAAACCATAGTGTACAAAACAGTTCCAAATTGTCTTACTGCTTTTACTTCTCACCAGCTATTAGAGACAAAAATCACTTTTTTTTTTAACACAAACACATTTAAAACCTGTTCGCTCTAAGTACGGTGTAATGTCTGTTGGCCACACAGGTCTGTGCATGCGACTGACACCAGTTGAAACTGTCCAGCAACAGTCTCCTGTCCCAATTAAGTGGCACAGTGTCCCAAATAAACGAAGGGAATCCCGGCTATCTTCTCGATAAGTTTTGTTCTTTAAGAGTTGTCCCAAATAAGTGGCAGCCCCGTTGAACAGATTGCCTAGTTAACTGGAATCCACTGTAATTTGCCTTTGTAAGAAGGTTTTGATTTAAACATCATCAAATATTTCAGCCAAAATGTTTGATTCTGTTATGTACTTTTATTTTAACCAGCTTTGAAGGGCTAAATCAAAAAAAAAAGATCAAACTGCTGGAGGAACTGAGTGGGTGAAGTAGCTTCTGTGGAGACCGATGCAGGTCTCAACCTGAAATGTGAACCATCCCTTTACCTTCACAGATGTCAATTCACCCTCCAAGTTCCTCCAGCAGTTCATTGCTTTGCTCCGTTCTCCAGCATCCACAATCTGTCATGTTTCCATTTGAAAAAGTAAAACATACAGGTGCTGTACATCTGAAAAAATATTGGAAGTGTGGAAATATTTAGCAGGTTAGCGACCTATCCACAGTTGCTGCCCAGTACTCCCAGCACTTTCTGCTTCAATATTTTTTTTAACTGGATGTCAGAGTTAAATTTGTTCTTGAACTTCCATCATCAGCAAAAAAAGCCCAGATTTTCATTCAGTAAGTATCTACTGACAAGGCCTCATGGATGCTGTTGCTGGTCTGTAAGTCCCACTTGCTGCTTCATCGTAAACAAATCCAACTTTACAGAGCAACGGAAGAGCGAGGGAAGAGGCCCATGCAGTGTGGCACGACGACTTCACAGAAATGACGATGACCTTCAGCACAATCATTACAGAGTGCCTCAAAGAGGGGACAATAAAACCAGAACAGGCTCAAAAATACTTCACCTCAGGTAAAAGCCGTTTTTTAGATAGTTTCCTGAGTGCTAAAGGCTGATTTGTTTGGACAATGGGTATGTTTGTATGGTAGCTACTGCTTACATTATTAGACCACTGGGTGAAGGATTGATGACTCTGAGAGATGAATTCAAAAATCCTACACAGCAGCTTGGAATTTAAATTCAATTTATTCACTATAAAGAAGTGCTGCATTTGCAGGGCCCTTAGCATTGTCAATGACCCCTCCCATCTGTCCAGCAGTCTCTTTGGTCTCCTACCACCAGATAGAAGGTACCACAGTATTTGTATTTATTGTATCTCTTACATCCAAGGGAGTAAAAATCTTTATGTTGCATCTCCATTGCAATGTACAAGCAATAAGGTAGGGAAATGGGGGAGGATATTGTCCAAACACTGAGATTGTATACAGAATTGTTTTGTGTACATGTTTTACAGTCGGATACACAATCAGATCAGTGTACAGTCAGGTATGCAATCAGATCAATGTGTATTGATAAATCTGATGGCCTGGTGAAAGAAGCTATCCCAGAGCCTGCTGGTTCTGGCCTGAAGGCTGCAGTCCTGTTTGCCACCGGTAGCAGCTGAAACAGTTTGTAGTTGGGGTGACTGATGATCCTCTGGGCCCTTTTTACACACCTGCTGCTGTAAATGTCCTGAATAGAGGAAAGTTCACATCCACCGGTGCGCTGGGCTGTCTGCACCACTCTCTGCAGTGCCCAGCGACTGAGGGTAGTACAGTTCCCATACCAGGCGATGACACAGACAGTCAGGATGCTCCCAATGGTGCCCCTGTCGAAAGTCCTGAGGATTTGGGGACACATGCCAAATTTCTTCAGTCTTCCAAGGTGAAAGAGGCACGGTTGGTTTTTTTCACCACTCAGCCGGTCTGTACAGTCCAGGTGAGATCTTTGGTGATGTGTATACCGAGAAATGTGAAGCTACTCACCTTCTGAACTACTGATGTCAGAAGGGACTAACCTGTCTCCATTCCTCCTGTAATCATTTTTTCAACATTGAGGGAGAAGTTGTCTTTTTGGCACCACCGTATCAAGGTGTTGACTTCTCGTCTGTAGGCTGTCTCATCAGTGTTGGAAATAGGGCCTATCAATGACGTGTCATTTGCAAGTTTGGTCAGCAGATTGGAGCTGTGCGTGGGTGTATAGGGAGTAGAGGAAGGGGCTCGGGACACAACTCTGGGGAGCTCCTGTACTGAGGGTCAGAGGGACAGAGGTGAGGGAGCCCATCCTCACCACGTGCCGGCAACCTGCCAGGAAGTCTGGGATCCAGCTGCACAAGGCAGGGTGCAGGCTGAGGTCTCTGAGCTTCTTGTCGAGCCTGGACTGTTAGGCTGGGTAACAGCTTCTTCACCCAGGCTCTCAGACTTCTGAACACCCTGCCACCACCCAGTACACACTATTAATGACAGCACCAGTAGCATCACACTGTTGTATACTTAACTACAGTACTGGGCAGAAGACTTGAGTACGGATATATAACTACAACATGGAGCGGAAAGCAAGTTTTGTAAGTCTGGCGGGAGCAAAGGATGTTGGGAACATGAGGGTGGAGCTGTGTGGGAGGGGTGTGTGACAGGTGGCAGAGAAGGAATGCTAGGGGTGCAGACACACCCAGCCCTGAGACACCAGGCAAGGTTATTTGATTCCAAGCAATTGGTCTATTGATCATTACAAAGTGCCTCTCTGGTGCTTCCCGCTCCCTCCCGTCTCCCTTCTCTGTTTCCCAACCGTGATTCCCCTCTCCCTGCCCCCTTCCCACTCTCAGTCCACAATAGAGACCCATATCAGAATCAGGTTTATCATCACTCACATAAGTCATGAAATTTGTTTTTTTGTTATGTGGCAGCAGTCCAGTACAGTGCATTACGTTGCTACAGTACTGCGCAAAGTCTCCCTAGTTACATATACGTGCCTAAGACTTTTGCAAGGTACTGCATATGTTATAAATGCAATTTGTCTCAACTTATACATCCACAAAATACTCCCTTTCCTTTCTCCTATGGCCCACTCCCATCTCCTATCAGATTCCTTCCTCTTCAGCCCTTTATCTTTCCCACCCACCTGGCTTCATCCATCACCTTCCAGGTAACTGATGGGTGAACTAGATGGGTGAATAGTTTAGCCCATGGGGGAGCTGCTGAGCAGACTCGATGGGCCGAATGGCCTACTTCTGCTCCTTTGTCTTGTGATCTTGTGATCCTCCTTCCCCTCACCCCACTTCTTATTCTGGTATCTTCCCCCTTCCTTTCCCATCTTGAAGAAGGGCCTCAGTATGTTACTTTTTTTAATCTGTTAATATTATTGTGTTAATATGATTTTATGTGGTGTATGTGATATATGTACTGCTTTTTGCACCTTCATTCCGATGTATGTGTTTATGGTTGAATGACGAAAACTTGAGCTATGGATGAGACCAAGAAAGAAGTGTACCTCAACCGTGAAAAAAAAACCCTGGGCCCATGTCACAAAGGGAGATCCTCCAGGGTGATTGAAAGGGTCACAATCCTATCAGATCACTACCCAGCATTCTTAACAATGCAGCCCAAAGCACCCAGTGACGATTCGTCACCATCTAGTGGACACAATCTGAAATACATATATTTTAAGCCTCCAAGCATCTGTTCCCAAAAACAAATACCCGTAAGAGTTATCTGTCGCCTTCATTTAAATCCATAGCACACATCTGAGCTACCCAATCCATAGGGAATAAAGGCTTGAAAGTGGCTTCCTGTTTAGATGACTATTGGTTTCCTCTGAAACCTTATCATACCCAAGGAGGAGATTGGATTGGATAAACATAGCAAAAGAGAAAATATGAAGTGGTTTAAGGGCTGCTGGCTTTAAAAGCCAAATGAGTTTTGGATTTTTGTTTAGAGGTGAGTGGTGAAGGCAGATTTGAAAAGAAGATGAATAGTAACTGCTTATGAGGAAGAATGATTATAGATTTAAAATAGAATTAGAATGAAATTACTGCAATTGGCCTGAATACTCCCAGGCTGGGGATGAAAATGTGAAGAGTTAGAATGTAGAACATAGAAATCTACCGCACATTACAAGCCCTTCGGCCTGCAATGTTGTGCTGACCATGTAACCTATTCTAGAAGCTGCCTAGAATTTCCCTACCACTTAGCCCTCTATTTTTCTAAGCTCCATGTACCTATCTAAGAGTCTCTTAAAAGACCCTATTGTATCTGCATCTACCACCTTCACTAGCAGTGTATTCCATGCACCCACCACTCCCTGTGTGAAAAACTTACCTCTGATCTTCCCCTTGTTCCTACTTCCAAGCACCTTAAAACTATGCCCCCCTCGTGTTAGTCATTTCAGCCCTGGGAAAAACCCTCCGACTATCCACACAATCAATGCCTTTCATCATCTTATACACCTCTATCAGGTCACCTTTCATCCTCCATCACTCCAAGGAGAAAAGGCCGAGTTCACTCAACCTATTCTCATAAGGCATGCTCTCCAATCCAGGCAACATCCTTGTAAATCCCCTCTGCATTCTCTCTATAGTGTCCACATCCTTCCTGTAGTGAGGTGACCAGAACGGAACACAGTACTTCCCAGTGGAGTCTGACCAGGGTCTTATATAGCTGTAACGTTCAAGATGGTAAAGTTCAAAATGGCGGCCATGTTGCGAGCTCCGTCCCAACCTTACAGTACACTTTTAATTTCTGCAATTTTCTTCGCATTTCTTGTTCAAGTAGCTGATAGTCACATCGGATACGGTAAACTGACTCTCCTGAACATCAGGAAAACAGCATTTACCCATTATGTGCCGCCTTTTCTACACTGGGAACCTCTGCTTGCGCGATCAATGGGAGACTCACCTACTACGCCACCGCTACCTCAGAAGCGGCGTCAAAGGCGAGGGAAAGGGCCGGCGTCCTGCTGGGGTTGAGATGGCGTGCCAATCGGCGGCCTTGGCTAACATTCAGTCCCTGGACAATAAGCTGTGCGAACTGAGAGCCAGAACTTCCTACCAGCGAGAAGCAAGGGAATGCAACATTTTGTGCTTTGAGGAGACCTGGCTGACGGAGGAGATAGCGGATCATGCCATCGAGCCCTCTGGGTTCTCCCTGTTCTGAGCAGACAGCTGTAAGAAGCTCTCTGGGAAGAGTAAAGGAGGTGGGTAACGTTTCATAGGCGATAATGTCTGGTGTGATGCCCGGAATATGCATGCCCTCAAATCCTTTTCTTCCCCGGATCTGGAGTGCCTGGTGCTGCTGTGTAGACCTTTCTGGATGGCTAGGGGGTTCACGGCTGTTATTATCACAGCTGGGTATATTCCCCCGCAGGCTGATACTGACCTGGCTCTCGAGGAACTGTATGAGACCATCAGCTTCCTGGAGACTGCCTTCATCATCGCCGGTGACTTTAATAGAGCTTCGCTGTCTAAAGTCTCTCCGAAGTTTAGCAAATACATCCAGGTGAGCACACGGGGAGATAGCATACTCGACCACTGCTACTCTCCCTTCCGCAACGTTTACAAAGCGCTCCTTCGCCCTCCACTTGGAAAGTCAGATCACTCCTCCATTTTGTTGTTGCCAAAGTACAGGCAAAAGCTGAAACAGGAGGCGGCCACAGTTAAAACCGTCCACTGTTGGTCTGACTAATCGGCCTCCATGCTGTAGGACTGCTTTGATGACGTCGACTGGAATGTCTTCCATGATGAGGATGTCTCTGAGTTCATGGAAAGGGTCATGAGTTCATCCAGAAGTGCATCGAGGATGTTGTCTCCCAGAAGTCGGTCAGGGTCTATCCAAACCAGAAACCGTGGATCAACAGTTCCGTGCGAACAGCACTTACCGAGCAAAACAGAGCTTATGCTGCCGGTAATCAGCAAGAGCTCAAAAAATGCGGCTATGATCTACGCAAAGTCATCAAGGCAGCGAAACAACAATACAGAGACAAGATTCAGACTCGACTTTCCGCCAACAACAAACGCAGCTTATGGCAAGGTCTGCTCACCATCGCAGCCTTCAAAGCCAAACACAGTGGAGTTTCCAACATTGATGCCTCTCTCCCAGACGAGCTAAATCTTCTTTATGCTTGATTCGAGCCCCTGAGCCAGTACTGAGCCCCTGAGGAGACCTGCAGATGATGCGACCGGCAGATTAGTCACCTCTGAGGCCGAAGTATGCAGGTGTTTCTAACGGGTGGACAGTCACAAGGCTGCGGGACCGGACGGCATCCCAGGGCGAGTACTCAGGATGTGCGCAGCACAACTGGCAGGTATGTTTACAGACATTTTTTAACCTCACCCTCTCCCAGTGTAGAGTTCCCTTCTGCTTCAAAACATCCACCATTGTCCCTGTACCTTTAAGGTTCGTCCATCGTCCTCGTTGAAGACCTCAACACCATTAGTACTTTCTGCGAGGTCGAGTTGCTAGCTCGATGCTCAACCCAGCAGGGATGGAGACCGTGCAAGGGAGCCAGCCAGAATCGAACTTGGGACCTCTCGCCTCGAAGTTCAGCGCTGATGCCACTACGCCACCAGCCGGCTTATGATGGTGTTGAGACTTGCGCTTGATTTGGATTTAAGTGAGGGAGAGTTATGCAGTGTCAGCCTCACTCTCTCTTCCCAATTCCCATCTGGATCCAGTGGCAAGACAAGTTGAGACAGCTGGAGATGGGACTAGGCGCAGTGGATAACCAGGACATCTTCTGTGTCTTGTCCTGCTCTACGTGTTCCACAACGCTTGCAGAGACCGCCTTCTTGACCGTTGGATCTTCCATTGGTCTCGTCCGCTCAATCTGCCGGAGTCTGTCTTCACCTGCTGGGATAGACATCTACCTATCTCACCGGTTGTTTGAGACCCGTCAGCTACCCTCACCTGGTTTAGCCGGCTTGTTGAAGCTGTTGCCCGGGGTGTGGCCACTGTCACATGCAAACAGCTACGAGGAGCCACAGGTGAGAGCTGAGTGCCAGGTGGGGACCAAAGGTGGACAAACCGACTGAAAAGGATGCGACATGTTCCCCCACCAGAGGTGTTACCCTTCCCTGTCACGGCATACACCCTGTCCCAGTAACTAAAAAGATGAAGGTAACATGTCTGAACGACTGGCGTCCCGTTGCGCTCACCTCAATGATAAGCAAATGCTTTGAGAGGCTGGCCAAGGACTACATCTACAGCATGCTACCACCCACACTGGACACCCTACAATTCGCCTACAAACACAACCAATCGACAGATGACACAATAGCCACAGCTCTACACATTGTCCTTACACATCTGGAGAAGAAGGATGCTTATGTGAGAATGCTGTTCTTGGACTACAGTTCAACATTCAACATCATAATTCCCTCCAGGCTCGACAAGAAGCTCAGAGACCTTGGCCTTGACCCTGCCTTGTGCAGCTGGATCCTGGACTTCCTATCAGATCACCGGCAAGTGGTAAGAGTGGGCTTCCTCACCTCTGCCCCTCTGACCCTCAACACTGGTGCCCCTCAGGGCTGAATCCTAGGCCCCCTCCTTTACTCTCTGTATACCCATGACTGTGTCGCCACCCACAGCTCCAATCTGCTAATTAAATTTGCTGACAACACTACACTGATTGGCCTAATCTCAAATAATAATGAGGGAACCTACAGAGAGGAAGTTATCTCTCTGACACAGTGGTGTCAAGAAAACAACCTCTCCCTCAATGTCGCAAAAACAAAGGAGCTGGTTGTGAACTACAAGAGGAATGGAGACAGGCTCACCCCTATTGACATTAATAGATCTGGGGTTGAGAGGGTGAACAGCTTTAAGTTCCTCAGCATAAACGTTGCCGAGGATCTCACGTGGTCTGTACATATGGCTGTGTGGTGAAAAAAGCACAACAGCACCCCTTTCACCTCAGATGGTTGAAGAAGTTTGGTTTGGCCCCCCCCCAAATGCTAAGAACTTTCTATAGGGGCACGATTGAGAGCATCCTGACTGGCTGCATCACTGCCTGGTATGGGAACTGTACTTCCGTCAATCGTAGGACTCCGCAGAGAGTGGTGCGGACAGCCCAGTACATCTGTAGATGTGAACTTCCCACTACTCAGGACGTTTACCAAGACAGGTGTGTAAAAAGGGCCCGAAGGATCGTTGGGGACCTGAGTCACCCCAACCACAAACTGTTTCAGCTGCTACCATCCGGGAAATGGTATCATAGCATAAAAGCCAGGACCAACAGGCTCTGGAACAGCTTCTTCCACCAGGCCATCAGGCAGATTAATTCATGCTGACACAACTGTATTTTTATGTTATATTGACTATTCTGTTGTACATAATATTTGTTATAAATTACAATAATTGCACATTTAGATGGAGACGTAACATAAAGATTTTTACTCCTCGTGTATATGAAGGATGTAAGTAATAAAGTCATTTCATTTCAGTTCAGTTCACATTACCTCATGGCTCTTGAACTTAATCCCACAGTTGATGAAGGCCAACACACCGTACGCCTTCTTAACAACACTGTCAACCTGTGCAGCAGCTTTGAGTATCCTAGGGACATGGACTCCAAGATCTCACGGATCCTCCACACTGCCAAGAGTCTTACCATTAATATTACATTCTTTCTTTAAATTTGACCTGCTGAAATGAACCACTTCACGCTTATCTGATATTTAGTGATGTTCCCTGCAGGAATATCAAGCAAAGACAGGGGCAGGGTTGGCTAAGATGCTTTCCAAAATGAAATAAATCAAGTCAAGTCAAGTCACTTTTTATTTGTCATTTCGACCATAACTGCTGGTACAGTACACAGTAAAAATGAGACAACATAAAAATGAGACAACGTTTTCCAGGACCATGATGCTATATGAACAATACAAAAACTACACTGAACTACGTAAAACAACACAAAACTACACTAGGCTACAGACCTACCCAGGACTGCATAAAGTGCACAAAACAGTGCAGGCATTACAATAAATAATAAACAAGGCAATAGACACGGTAGAGGGCAGTAGGTTGGTGTGAGTCCAGGTTCTGGGTACTGAGGAGTCTGATGGCTTGGGGCAAGAAACTGTTACATAGTCTGGTTGTGAGAGCTCGAATACTTCGGTGCCTTTTTCCAGATGGCAGGAGGGAGAAGAGTTTGTATGAGGGGTGAGTGGGGTCCTTCATAATGCTGTTTGCTTTACGGATGCAGCGTGTGGTGTAAATGTCTGTAATGGCAGGAAGAGAGACCCTGATGATCTTCTCAGCTGACCTCACTATCTGCTGCAGGGTCTTGCGATCCGAGATGGTTCAATTTCCGAACCAGGCAGTGATGCAGCTGCTCAGGATGTTCTCGATACATCTTCTGTAGAATGTGGTGAGGATGGTGGGTGGGAGATGGACTTTTCTCAGCCTTCTCAGAAAGTAGAGACACTGCTGTGCTTTCTTTGCTATGGAGCTGGTGTTGAGGGACCAGGTGAGATTCTCCGCCAGGTGAACACCAATTGCTCTTAACAATCTCTACGGAGGAGTCGTCGATGTTCAGCGGAGAGTGGTCGCTCCGTGTCCTCCTGAAGTCAACAACCATGTCTTTTGTTCACATTCTGAAACAGGTTGTTGGCTCTGCACCAGTCTGTTAGCCACTGCACCTCCTCTCTGTATGCTGACTCATCGTTCTTGCTGATGAGACCCACCACGGTCGTGTCATCGGTGAACTTGATGATGTGGTTCGAGCTGTGTGTTGCAGCACAGTCGTGGGTCAGCAGAGTGAACAGCAGTGGACTGAGCACACAGCCCTGGGGGGCCCCCGTGCTCAGTGTGATGGTATTGGAGATGCTGCTCCCGATCTGGACTGACTGAGGTCTCCCAGTCAGGAAGTCTAGGATCCAGTTGCAGAGGGAGGTGTTCAGGCCCAGTAGGCTCAGCTTTCCAATCAGTTTCGGAGGAATGATTGTGTTGAATGCTGAACTGAAGTCTATGAACGGCATTCGAATGTACGTGTCTTTTTTGTCCAGGTGGGTTAGGGCCAGGTGGAGGGTGATGGCAATGGCATCATCTGTTGAACGGTTGGGACGGTACACGAACTGCAGGGGGTCCAGTGGGGGCGGCAGCAGGGTCTTAATGTGCCTCATGACGAGCCTCTCGAAACACTTCATGATGATGGTTGTGAGTGCAACAGGACGGTAGTCGTTGAGACAGGACACTGAAGACTTCTTCAGCATGGGGACGATGGTGGCAGCCTTGAAGCACGTAGGAACGACGGCGCTAATCAGGGAGATGTTGAAGATGTCAGTGAGAATCTCAGCTAGCTGGTCTGCACATCCTCTAAGCGCTCTGCCAGGAATATTGTCTGGTCCAGCAGCCTTCCGTGGGTTGACCCTGCACAGGGTTCTCCTCACATTGGCCACAGCACCTGGTCATTTGGAGGAGGGGTGGTCTCCCTCGATGTCATGTCATTTTCCGCCTCAAAACGAGCATAGAAGTTGTTCAGCACATCTGGGAGGGAGGCATCACCCGCACAGTCAGGTGATGTTGTCCTATAGTTGATGTCCTGAATGCCCTCCCGCATGCGCCCCGTGTGGACTAAATGCTTTCAATCACTAAAAATGGCCTCTTGAGAAAGGTGTCAGATCAAGAACAGCAATTGTGGAAACACACCTTAAGCAAAGGTAACAATTGCATGAATTGGATGAGGCACTTTCCAGAGTGTGAAATTATGCAGTGTAACACAACCTAATTGTCAACATTTTAGTATGAACTTTCTGTGCCAGTGAATACTTCTTCCATTTAAAAAGGGCAAAAGGAACTTTTGCTCTGCAGTTTACAGGCCAATTCTTGGAACTGTTTTATAAAGAATCACAAATCCTTCAACTGCAACATTTAGGTTCAAAGTGTTGTGATGTAAAATCAGGGTTCCATTGTTAACTAAGAGGCTGCAGGAATCGTGAGACCTCGAAGGGTTGATCTAAATTTCCTGGTATTAAAGCCAGGACCAACAGGCTACAGGACAGCTTTCTACAAGCCATTAGACTTTTAAATTCACATGTCTGTACATTGCAACAGAGTCATAACACAATGTTTTGTACTCCCTAACGTTGTGGGGGGGGGAAGTAAGATTTAAATAAACAAACAAACAAATAAATAAATCTAGCTGGCTGCATCATAGTATGGAGGGGCCACTGCACAGGATTGGAAAAAGCTGCAGAAGGTTACAAACCCAGCCAGCTCCATCATGGGCACTAGCCTTCCCAGTCTCAACAACATCTTCAAAAGGCAATGTCTCAAAAGGGCAGCGTCCATCATGAAGGACCCCCATCCCCCAGGACATGCCCTCTTCTCATTGCTACCATCAAGGAGGAGGGACAGGAGCCTGAAGACACACACTCAATGTTTTAAGAACAGTTTCTTCCCCTCTGCCATCAGATTTCTGAATGGACCATGATCGTGTGTACACTACCTCTCTTTTTATTTCTTTCCTTGCTCTGTTTTTGCAGTACTTATGTATGTATTGTTACATATAGGGACGCAACAGGACCAGTGCATTTTGGTCCAATTAAATGGCTGCCCCAATTAGCCGGTTTCATGGAAATAGTTTAAAAGGTATAAAATAAAAGTCTACCATATAAATGAATAACAAATCATGTATTTAAATAAAATGGTTCAATTTAGTATCAGAGATTGTATACAGTATACAACCTGAAAATCTTACTCTTTGCAGATATCTGCGAAGCAGGGGGGGAAAGCCCCATAGGATGATTGACAGAAAATGTTAGAACCCCCAAAGTCCACCCTCCCACGCACAACAGCAACAAAAGCATCGACCCTCCCCCTTCCCCCACCTTCTCCAGCAAAACGCATCAATCTCTTTACCCAGCATGCAAGCAATGGCAAAGCCCCCAGACACCATGATCTGGAGGACAGCAAAAACTACTGTCCATCTCAACACTTCAATGTCTCAGACAGGCTCTCTCTAGCGAGGGAGAGATAGATATCGCTGCTACAAAAGCAAGATGTGAGGCCGACAGCATGCTGTTACAATCTGCTGTGTTGTTTGTCCGAGTCCCCCGACTCAAAGGACCAACAGACCATCAAGGGAAAGTGAGAGAACAAGATTGCTCAAGTGTAGGAGCATTCCAACAGCAGCACACATCGCCCACTGTCTCGATGTTTCAATCTCCTGCAACGCTTCATTCAGCTACATCGGCGAGGAATCCGCTCGTCCACAGGGCTGGGCTGCACCCAAAGGTGCACGTCTTCCAGGCTGCACCTGGAGGTACCAAATCACCAGGCTGCCCGGCAAGCTTCAAGAGCGAGAACCCACCGTCAGTGAAAACCAGCAGCCTGAGCTGCAGCTGTCGATCACGGACTCCAACAGAACCCCAGCCACTCTGAAAAGGGAACAAAAAGACATGAGAACAGAAGAAATTAAACTTTTGTGGATGAAAAGTCTGCAAAGACCTCTGGTGCCATCTTTAGCTCTGCCCACTTGTGACGTTCCATCAGGATCATGGGTCTGACAAGTGATACAGAAAGCACTGTCTGCAAATAGGTATATTAATCCTTTACTTACAGACAGTAAAACTTCGACAACATTCGTGTTCCCAAAGTTACAGACACTACAAAGCCGAATACTCAACAGACATACATTCAACAAACGTACTTAGTTAAAAGTGCACACAGGGCATACCTTCCCAATAGTCTTGTCTTAAACAAAGGAAGAAGAGAGTAAGCCCTTCCCACGTGCTACTTCATATACGTACCCAGGATATTTGAAACTGAACACCAGGCAGCTATCCAATGGGAAAAACAGCTACAGCTTCTAAACTAACCAATCACAACAGAATCAACTTTCGACAATCAGAATAAGGCACGCCCCCATAGGACACTCCACCCCTCAAAAGTTGTGAACGTGATGACCCAGCACTCAGACTAGGATGACTGTCATGAGCTCACAACTAAGTTAAACACAAAACACAAGATGCAAGTCCCAGTACTGTGAACCCAACAGTCACCTCCCAGTATACTACAGTAGTCCACCAGCCTCCCTGTGCCCCAAAAGGCCACCAGCCCCACCCTGGAGTGTAACAGCCAATGAGCTGGTCCCCCACTTAATTTTATACACAGGCTCTGAGATGTGATCAGCCAGGTGAGTGATGTTCACCAACCCGTCAGGAATGTATGTGCAGCGTCCTTAACCAATGACAGTACGTGCCATCTTCCTTTGTGAGCAGGTAATCCAAGGCACCAGTTCCTGGGACAGTCTGGCCGTACTGTGCTGAGAGAGGCTATCAGTCAAACAGCCTTCCTCTGTAGTAGCCCTGTTACCGAGCAGCATGGGCAAGGTGTTTGTTCAGGGCACTGGGGTGGCGTACATACAGCACCATGTATCAACCGCACCACCCTGTGGGAACCACGGGTAGGGCTAGGGACCGCATACCCAGTAGGTGCCATTCAGCTTTCAACAAGTGCCCAGCTTCATAACACCATTTGGCATGGACACAGCCGTCCCAGGACGCTGTTCCTGCTCACAGTTGCCATCCACCTTGCAACTTGTACCTGTACTCAACAGACCACCTACACCGACACTCTGTCAGATGGGGAAATCACTTTAAGAGTCAGGACTATCCAATTATACAAATGGTACATAGGGAAATACCAGCCCTTAAAGCACTCACTCCACCAGGGCCATTAAGGCTCAAGTCCCTTCAGGAAGTTACCATACTCTGGGTAGAGGTTAACTGAAGTAGACGACTCCCTCCCAGCTCCCCCAAAACAGGAAGCCAGATAATTTCCCTCCCCCCGCAGTCTTTCCCTTGTCAAAGGGTTCACTATCAGTGGCACCCCTTCTGTAATGTAGTGAGGAGGCCTCATACAAATATAGGGACCTGACCCATTGGTCCAGTGTCCAAATTAAAATGTCATCCCCAGAAATGATTGACAGGATCTCCCACCACAAATTAGTATCCACCACTTTGCCATTCTGTAATGCAGGGAGATACAAATGCATTCGCTCCTGAGTAGTCACTGGACATTTAGGAAACACAAAAACAATAGAACTACAATAGGTGCATTGGCTTTCATCAACCGTGGGATTGAGTTTAACAGCCGAGAGGTAATGTTGCAGCTATATAGGACCCTGGTCAGACCCCACTTGGAGTACTGTGCTCAATTCTGGTCGCCTCACTACAGGAAGGATGTGGAAACCATAGAAAGGGTGCAGAGGAGATTTACAAGGATGTTGCCTGGATTGGGGAGCGTGCCTTATGAGAATAGGTTGAGTGAACTCGGCATTTTCTCCTTGGAGAGACGAAGGATGAGAGGTGACCTGATAAGTTGATGAGAGGCATTGATCGTGTGGATAGTCAGAGGCTTTTTCCCAGGGCTGAAATGGCAAACACGAGAGGACATAGTTTTAAGGTGCTTGGAAGCAGGTACAGAGGAGATGTCAGGGGTAAGTTTTTTATGCAGAGAGTGGTGAGTGTGTGGAATGGGCTGCCGGCAACAGTGGTGGAGGTGGATACGATAGGGTCTTTTAAGAGACTCCTGGGTAGGTACATGGAGCTTAGAAAAATAGAGGGCTATGGATAAGCCTAGGTAATTTCTGAAGTAAGGACATGTTCAGCACAGCTTTGTGGGCCGAAGGGCCTGTATTGTGCTGTAGGTTTTCTATGTTCTACAAGAATTGCTCCCCAAATGCTCAATTCCCTCTGAAATGTGGGCATCTGATATCTGGAATACAGTTGACAAAATTTCAACTCAGATTTCATATGGCCACTATGAAATGAGTCATCCATAAACCAATTATATGGGAAAACAAGTAACAAAGTATTTGCCTGAACAAAAAACATTTACTAGATTTAAAAAACAAGAAACGGAGTAACAGACTGAGCAAAAACAAGAAACGAAGTAATGGATTAAACACAAAACACAAATCATAAAGCACAAAGCCCAGGCTGTACTCCTTTAAAACTTCCTATGGAACTGCAAAAACTTAAAGCAGACAGTAAATTTCTCACAGAGAAACAGCACTTATCACAGAACAGCTAGGCGGGTGCTAACACATTCACAGAGTCTCTTGAAGGCCTCTCTCACGTACTCAAAAGCAAACTGGTTCAAGTGGCCACACATCTCACGTTTCACCACATTCAAATTATTCACGCTCTATTTACAGGGAAGTGGGATGCAAGTCGAATGGCCCCCTCCAAACAGCAATGAGATGCAAATGTACTAACCCCCCCCCCCCCCCGATTCCCACTGTTGGGGAACGTTAGCCAATATCCTTTGCAGGGAACCCTGAATGGAATGGGAGGAATCTGGCAGAGAACAAAAGGAACCCTCGCCTGCAGAGGGCTTGAAGAATGATCCTTTTCCCTTTCTCACTCCTCCTGACAGTATTTCCACATGGCATTTACCTGCTCTTCTGGAACCCCAGCTTTAAGCAACACTAAAAACATTACTTTATGGAACATGTGGGATCCCCCATTCCCTGTCTGCTAATCTAACTTTTGTACTTAGCTACACACACCCTCTTCTACATACCCTAAACCTTGTAATAATTGAATGGCTGTACCTGTACAATGACCAACGGCTGGTGCTTTTAAAGACAGCAACACCCCTTTTACTGGAAATGCTGCCGATGTAACCACATGCCCCACTATTCCAGAAGTTAATGTAATATCCTCTGGTGGGATCCCACTATCGCAGTTTATTTCTGTGTTGAGCCCACTGGCATAGAACTTTAGTACCCTCCTCTACTCTGCTCCATTCCAAATGAGAGAAAATCTGCAGATGCTGGAAGTCCAAGCAACACACACAAGATGCTGGAGGAACTCAGCAGGCCAGGCAGCATCTTGTGTGTGTTGCTCTGTGCTCCATTCCGCTTGGGGTTTTACATTCCATTCAGTAAGTGTAGCTGTTGCCGTTCCCCAGAACCTTAGTGATGCATTATGCTCAGCGGAAGCAAGCAGTCTTCTCAAGGCGTTATTGATCACATCATGTTGGGACAATAGGCTCCCGAAAGCACCCATCTCTCTGTTAGATAGGATCATTCCGCTCATATTCTCAATAACCACATGGCCAAAGACTCCCTAGTCTTTTGTCTGTAACCTTCCCCTAAACTCGTTAATTCCTTAGTGGAGAATTCTTTGAGTTCCGTTGTCTCAAAGGTGTCCATTACACCCCCCCCGCACATTCCTGAGTTTCCTTCCCCTCCTCCTGAGAGGAGGAAGCTGTGCACATTAATGCCCCACATGGCGGGTGTGGGAACGCGTAATTACTGGCCTGGCCCGTACTGTTTCAGACGCACAAGGGCGAAGGCAATCGTTTCAAAGATTAATCTGAGGGATCCACTCTACTCTCTCTCCCTAATATTCGTCACCCAGCCAGATATCCCCATCTCCCAGCCCCACAGTAGGATCATCGCCTTGTCTCAACGTGGCTCGAGCCTTCACGGGATCAGATTCCCAATTGGCCCTTCGAGTCGCCTCTAAATTCTGTAATTAGCTGACAGGCTACCTGTATCTTTGTATCTTCTAATTTCGTCGTCCTACTCTGAGCCATCAATAGTGATTCACTGGGAATAATAGTGTTGACTGAGACCTTCCACTTCATTGTTAAGACTCGCGATTGGTTTATACTGATGTCTTACAATTGTTGCAGACAGCCAGAAAGCATCCCGCCAGACAATGGAGGGCCTCAAAATATAGAATTAAATAAATAATGCTAAAAGAGAGTGAAAAAGAAAAAACATCGTGAAGTAGTGTAGATCGTCCATTCAGAAATCTGAAGTTCTGAGAGGGCTTGACAAGTAAGGTGTTTTCCCTGATTGAGGAGTTTAGGCCTGGGGTCTACAGTTTCAGCTAGGACTGGGATGAAGATAAATTTCTTCATCCAGAGCATTGTGAATCTACTGGAAGAGCTTTGGAGTCAGGGTCATTATGTTCATTAAAAATAAAGACCAGCAGATGTCTGGATTTGAAGAGAATCAAGGTCTTGTTGGTGGTGCTGAGGTAGAAGTCAGCCAAGGCTATTATCTACTATTACCATGGATTCTATACACTTGTTCCTATTTGTAATGTTCTGTTTGAAAGTATGAATGTCTCAGTATGTTTATTTTACTCTACAGCTCTTGAAGCAGAGTTGCAGCACGGTGTGATAAACCAGCCCCCCAGCATTCTCCGAAACTGCATCTGCTACGTTTGTAAAATTCCACACCTCACTCACCACCTAAAGAAACTCCTTGCAAACCAGAAGGGACCACAAGGCCCTGCTGGGCAGCTGCCCCAGGAAGCCCTGGCACACGCCAAGCTCCTCAGACTGCGTGATGAAATTCTCCCGTCGTTGGCCACTGTCTCAGATTTACGTGTTTACACTTCAACTTTGCTGGGCAACCACGCGGGGAAGATGAAACAAGAATACATCGAGGAACTTTGCCAACAGTTCTACACTGATATTGTTAAGCTTATTGACAGCAGCAACAAAAACACACAAAAACCTGTGGACAACTTTGAGGGTGTGGAAGTGGAAAACATGAAGCATGTGACTTTATGCAATTTATATGCATCCCTTTCTGACTTTGAATGGAAAGAAAGAGACCAAATTAAAGAATACATTGTGGGGAAGCAACCAAACACCCCCTTGATTGTCATGGGGGGACCTTGCACTGGAAAGACAGTTCTCTTGGCAACTTGTGCCAAACAGGTACTGAATTTTAATTTTTCCTTTAATAAAATGCACCAAAATGTTGCCTGGGAAGGAGCATTTCAATTTAGAGAACAGATTGGAGAGCCTAGGTGTGTTTTACCTGGATAGAAGGAAGTTGGGAGAGGAGGTGATTGAAGGGTAGACTGCAGGAAGCTTTTCCCCATATCAGAGGCAGATCCACCTAAAGGATATGGATTTAGGATAAAGGGTGAGTGATTTCCTCCAAAAGGACCACAACTTCGTGTTAGGGTTTGGAGGCTTGTGTGCCTCAGTGATCGGGAGAGCTGTGTTGGTTGGTGTCAGTGCTGTGGGTCTTGGTAGAGTCACCCGTGTCAAACAGGTCAAAGGGTAGAGGACAGACTGAGTGATCCACCAGTCCTCCAGGTTCGAGGGTTCAGTTCAGGGCTAACAACCTTGACTGGTGAAGCAAAGTTGTTACAGAAACAGCAATGAAAAATCCTTCTACATCTGAGTGCGACGGTATTCCTGAGTCTCCACCCAGGACTTGCATGACTGACAGTAGTGAAAACTGAGCTAGTGACAGGATGAAGGAAACCCTGAACAGCACCAGAGAGGGAAGACCTTCATTGCTGCCCTAAGTGGGGTAACGGGCAGTAGAGAGTGAGAGATTTGTAGGTGATCTCAGGGGAACGTTTTGCATCCAGAGTGTGATGAATACCTGGAATGCACTGATGGAAGCAGGTTTACTGACAGCATTTAAGAAGTGTCTAGATCAGTACTTGAATCACGCAGACTATAGACTAAGTGCTGGAAGGTGGGATTGATACATCTGGGTCCTCACTGGTCAGTGTGGATGTGGTGGGCCAATTAGTCTGCTTCTGTGCTAATGATTCTGTGACTCATTGGTTATGGCTACTGGGGAGGCTATAGTGAAAACAGAAGATGGTGAAGATATCCAGCTGGTTCGGCAGCAACTGTGAAGAGCTGAACAAAATTACATTTCGTTTCCATTAAAATTGAGAGGTAAACAACTTCAAAGTTCAGAAAAAACAGGAGATAGGAGAAGAGGAGAAAACAAGAGGTCTGTGAAAGGATGGATTGTGAAGGAGCTTTTACTTTTCCATGTTCTGCTGACTGATATATTTCCCAGATGAATACCATTCAGATCTTGAATGGAGCTAGTCTTTATTTGCTGAGATGTTTGTGTGATGACATACGAGCCTCTCCTGTTAGGAGAATTAATTAAGGACACCTTCATTAATGCGCAAATCAGTCAGAAATGTTACGGAATGAAATCCAGCCAATTAATTGCCCTTCACACTTTGCTTTGTATAGACTGTGTTTCATATGAAGTTGTGCACATAAAATGCTGGAGGAACTCAGCAGGTCAGGCAGTATCTATGGAAAAAGTACAGTCGGCCCAAAACATTGACTGTACTTTTTTCCCATAGGTGCTGCCTGACCTGCTGAGTTCCTCCAGCATTTTGTGTGCATTGCTCGGATTTCCAGCATCTGCAGATTTTCTCTTGTTTGTGCTTCACATGAAGTTGCTGGTTTTTCACAATAATTGCCCATTACCTCACCACAGGCAGCCAGTCAAGTGTTGTACTTGAAGTGTATGCACTCCTTTAACAAGAATACAGTGCCAATCAACCTTCTCAGTGGAACTGGAACAATTTCAAATCTGCCGTCTCATTCCTTCAAACGTAAATGATTTTAAAATATCCAGTGTAACTTTCTTCAGCCTTTTCCATTCGGCCTTTTTTCTTCCTCTCAGTCATTTCTTTCCTTTGCTCTCTTTATTCCACTCTCCATTCATTTCATGAAAATGAATCTCAAGGTAGTATATGATTACTTTGATCATAAATTTACCTTGAACTTTGATGTTGTATAAGTATCATGTAAGAGTTTTGTTCCATTCCTATCTTTCTTTCAAAAAAGAATACTCTAATTCACTCCCCATTGCTCCTCTTCCTTCTCAATGATTAATCTTTTCATTTTCGAATCCTTACTTCTTAATGGTAAAATATTTACTAAAGGTGTGGATGCCTTACTAGTCTTCCTTCCAGCATGTATCGGCAGAATGTAATTCTGATCTGAAGGAAAACAGAAATTAAAAAAACAATGGTGGTCTGGCAGCTTTTATGAAAAGATATTGAATGTTTCACTTCAAAGGCCGTTCATCAGAACTAGGGAAGGGAGAAAGGCTGAGAGATGCAGGGGGAGCAATATATGTGACAGGGTGAGGTCAGCTATGCTGTTGTAGAGATCAGCTGGATGATGGATTAATGGGGGCAGTTATAGAGTGAGAATAGTACAAAGAATTTAAGTAAGACCATGGGACGTTACAGAATTCGGCTCGTCAAGTCTGCTCCGCCATTTGATCATGGCTGATATATTATTCCTCTCAACCCCTTTCTCCTGCCTTCTTCCCATAACTTTTGAAACCCTCATTAATCAAGTATTTATCAACCTCTGCTTTTAATATACCCAGTGACCTGGCCTCCACAGCTGTCCATGGCAATGAATTCCACAGATTCACTACCCTCTCACTAAAGAAGCTCCTCCTCATCTTTGTTCTAAAGGGATGAACTTCTATTCTCAGTGTGTGCAGTCCGGTCCTAGATTTTCCCACTGTTGTGAACATCTTCTCCACATCCAGTCTATACAGGTCATTTAATATTTGACAAGGTTCAATGAGATGCCCCCCACTTAATTCTAAGATCCAGCAAGTACATGCTCAGAGCCATCAAATGTCCACCGCTGTTTCATTTCCATGATCATCCTCTGGACCCTTGCGATGCTTGCACACCCTTTCTTTGATATGGAGCCCAAAACTGCTCACATTACTCCAGATGCGTTCTGACCAATGCCTTGTAAAACCTTAGCATTACATCCTTGCTTTTATATTCCAGTCCACTCAAAATAAATATTAATATTGCATTTGCCTTCCTTACTATCAACTCAATCAGCAAGTTGACATTTCAGGAATCCTGCACTAGGACTTCCAATTCCTTTTGCACCTCCAATTTCTGAATTTGCTCCCCATTTTGAAAATAGTCTATGCCTTTATTTCTTCTTCCAGAATATATGATCGTATACTTCCATACACTGTACTCCACCTGCTACTTCTTTGCCCATTCTCCTAATCTGCCCAAGTCCTTCTGCAGGCTCCCTCCTCCTACCCACTACCACCCTCTCTACTTAGCTTGGTAAGTTCTGCAGACCTGGCCACAAAGTCATCAATGTCAGCTAGATTATTAACACATAACATGAAATGTAGCAGGCACAAGAGTATCCCTTTGCGGAACACCACTAGTCACAGGTAATCAACCAAAAAAGGCCCCCTTTATTCTCACTCGTTGTCTCCTGTCAGTCAGCCGATCTTCTATCCATTCTAGCATCTTTCTTGTAATACCATGAGCTCTTATTTTAGTAGCCTCATATGTGGCACCTTCTGAAAATCCAAGTAAATAACATCCACTGACTCTCTCGTTTGTCTATCCTGCCCGTTATTTCCTCAAAGAATTCCACTGGATTTGCCCGGGAAGATTTTCCCTGAAGGAAACCATGCTGATTTGGCCCATTTCATCATGTGCCTTAAGTACTCTGAAACATCATCCTGAATAATGGACTCCAACATCATGCCAACCACTGAAATCTGAAGGCCTCTGAGGAAAAACTACCATGTGAAGTATCCTGCTCCAGCAATATCCAAACCAAGATCATCTGTTTGTACAAAATCAGACTAGAAGCCATCTGCAAATATGTTCCCTTGAATACAATTGTGTACAGACATCTAATGAAAAGGGTATTGTTAGTTATTAGTCACAGGACAGTAAAGGCAGCTGTCTGTGCTTATGTTTTTAATGCTGTGATTTTATTCTGCTGGCACAGAAGAGGTTAAAATAATACTCAGAACATCCAGATTGAAACAAGTCTTTACCATTCCCTTCCATTCTCAAACCAGCTCATTTGCCCTTCCCATAATCCTTCAACTCTTATTTTCTTAATCCATTTTTCATCTTAATCCTCAATATTCATGTAATTTCTATATTAGACCATAATATAAAGGAGCAGAATTTAGCCCATCAAGTCTGCTCTGCCATATTGTAATGGCTGATCCAATTTTCCTCTCAGCCCCAATCTCCTGCCTTCTCCCCTCATCTCTTCATGCCCTGACCAATCAAGAATCTATCAACCTCTGATTAACCCCTTAACCCTGCAAACTATTTTTACAGCTTTATAATTCTAATGGAGTTCCCTGAACCCTTTGTTTTTAATACCTTCTGTTTTATTATTAATCTATAGTGTCTTTTCTGTGGTGTTTCATACCTTCATGTATCATTTGTCCCTCCCTTTGGCTTATTCAGCGGGTTTATTCTGTATCTCTCTAAGATTACTTACGATATTTCAATATTTTACATTTAACTATTTTATTTGATCCATTTCTCTACACATAGCCAATAACACGGGGCTACCAATTTGCAGCTTGAGAAATAATAAATGTAAATATGATGACAACATCGTTTCTTTCATGTGTCCTTTTCAGATATGTTCGTGGCTGAATAAAAGCGATCCAGTGATAGTTGGCCGCTTCCTCTCGACAGGCCTCAGAACCTCCTTCTGGAATGCCCTGATCGGAATCTGTCACCAAATTGCAATGAGCTACCACAAACCTGTGCCAATATATTGTGACAGCACCGAAGAATTAGTGAACTGTTTTGTGGACCTTTTAGAGTTGTCATCTGAACAGCATCCCTTGATAATCATGATCGATGGTGTTGATCAGGTCTCAGAGGCTGATAATGCCAGAACCTTATGGTGGTTTCCAAATCCTCTGCCACCCTTTACCAGGTTAATTATTTCCATCACTATTAAGACATATGAAATTGCACAGAAAAGCACATTGCTACACCCAAATGCAGCGACCTTTCTTGAATTAAAACCGAGAGAAAGAAAGGAATGCAACAAGGTTCTCACACAAACTCTGCTTTCCTCCAACAGAAGGATTACGTCTGGGCAGCAGATATATGTGAATGCAGCTCTGGACCAGTGTTCCCTTCCGCTTTATGTTAAGTTGCTTTATAATGAAGTGCTTTGTTGGACGTCTCATGATGATATTAATGACCAGACTTTAGGAAGGACTGTTCACGACAATATTGATCGACTGCTTAAAAGGCTTGAAAGGAAGCACGGGGAAGGCCTAGTTTCCAGAGTTCTGGGTTATTTAACACTTGCAAATTCAGGACTTAGTGAGGTTGAACTGCTGGACATTTTGTCACTTGACAACTACGTGATAAGAGACTTCTGGCCTCAAGATGCTTTGCCAGTCTCACTGAAGGTACCATATTATACATTAGCGAGATTACAAGAGGATCTGAGAGGATTTTTAGTGGACAGGCCACACAACGGAGTAAAGATGCTCTTCTGGGCGAACAGACATTTTCCACTGGTCATTAAGAGGTGTTACCTCCAGAACTGGGACACCGTACAACAAATGCACAGTGTTATGGTGGAATATTTTTATGGTCGATGGTCCAATGGAAGAGCGAAGCCATTTCCTGTCTCTCTGTTGCAACAGGGCCCAATAAAGAGTCAACAGGTGCCCCAGAGGACTTCAGAACACAGGCCTTTGACGGAAAAGTATGTTGACAGGCAGCAGCCTTCACAGCCTTGGCTTTTTCATTTCCAGCCTTCTTTGGAAGCCCATTGTCCAGTCTTTGCAAATCACAGAAAAGTTGAAGAACTGCCTTATCATTTGAGGAGAATTGGAAAGCTGCAAGAATTATATTTTAACGTGCTAACTTCATTCACATCCTATCTCGCGATGATTAAAGCCGGTCATTTGGTTCAACTGATAACAGAGCTGGAAGAGAATATTCAGACGTTAAACCGAAGAGGTGTCAGATTCTTGGCAACAGTTCTAAAGAATGCATTTTGTCTGCTGCAGAAATCCCCTGAACAGCTTCCAATGGTTATTCAGGTGAGAATTCTACCATTTGCGGGATGCTTCCCACAACTGTTCAATTTTCTAATGCAAGCTTATAAAGAAGGGCTCCAGCACAGTGCCATTGCTGTGCTACACAGTCCAGTGATTACTGTGCCGAGAGTGCACGCCGCTTTGTGTACCTCTGACTTTTCTGCAGCGACTGATATCATAGAAATCCAGTCACAATCTGTAGTTCTTGTAACGCTGGAAAGTGGCTCTGTGTACACTTGGAACCCAGATTTCCGAAAACCTTGGGAACGAATAAGCACTAATGGTGTTAAGGTTTCAGGAGCCAGAGTATCACATGGTGACCAGTTCCTTGTATTAGCGACTGAACATAGCACGATGTTAGTCTATGATTTTTCCCAGCTAACCCTGCTGTACGAAGCTGAAGTGAGAAGAGCAGTTGAAGGTGGCATAGCAAAAGTTCTTCGGCCAATCAGCGGCTTTGCCCTATGCAACGCAAATGTGGTGGTGTGGTTTGACAATAGCATAGTAGTGAGGCTCTTTAATCTTAACTCTCATCACACAATCAGGCAGCTGAACTGCCGACATAATGTTCAGTGTATCTCCTTTTCTAGTGATGGAACATATGCACTATGTGGACAATTAAAGAGCACAGTTACAATATTCAACCTTCACACTGGTTGCCAGGTAGCCACAGTTGCTTCTGAATTCCAGGACTCACCCGTATATTCCATTTTCCTGAGTGCTTCCAATGAGGAAACCTATGTTGTGGACAGGATTGGAAATAAATTTGTTTGGGACACAGAGAACCTGACTGAGCCAAGTCTTCAGGAGAGTATTATTTGTTCAGATAATGAAGATGAACTTCTCAATGTTGAATTTTCGTCCCATTCCCTCTTATTGTGCAAGATGTCTTGTATTGAAGTCTGGGACACGTTGAATTGGAATGTGTCAGACATGTTCAAACCTCCAAAAAATGAACATTTTATCCAAGCCATATTGTCACTAGATTGCCATTGGATTTTAGCTGTCATCAGTGGTTCTGAGGCCCTGTTTGTGTGGAAGAGAGACACAGGTCAGTGTGTTCTAATGCTTGAGAACCGATTTGGTACACCATTGAGATTTACCAAGTGCATTACACAGAAGTCTTTGGTATCATTCACTTCAAAGGGATATGCCGTATCCTGGGACTTAGATTGCATAAATAGAGCCTCAGCTCTAGCGAAGGCAGAAAAGGCCATACAATCAATTCTCCTTTCGAAAGAAGGGAAGTATTTTTATACCTCTGATGGTACCAACATCATACTCAAATGGAGCCTGACTTTCTGTCAAATAGAGGCTACCTTTACACATGCCAACCTCATTAAACACTGCGCTCTTACAAGAACAGGGGCCACCCTGGTAACTGCAGATGTCAGCGGTGACCTTTATGTCTGGAACACGAAAACTGGTGAAAACTTCCACAGGATCAGATACAGCGTCGTGACGCAACTGTTGGTGACACCAAACGATCACTCTGTGGTGTCACTTTGTGAAGGCTCCACCTCTAAGGTCTGGAATTTGTCCAGTGGGCACATTGTCTGTGATATTCACGTACCCTTAAAGAAGGCGACGATTATGCCCGAAAGCACCTTTGTCTTAGGTCTTCATCAGTACTGTCTCCTCGCTGTCAGCTTGTGGTCAGGTGGCATAGTCAAGAGATTTGAATGTGTTGACAAGTCTGATATTGTTGCCTTTCAAACACTGAAAGATTATCCAGACTACATTTTGCTCATTACATCTTCTGGATGCATGTATACCTGGAACGTGGCAGAGGAAACATTTTGCCAGCAGGTCCAGCTCCCGATCAAGTTCTCCAGACCCGTGGATAACTTTCAGGTTTCCGATAGTGGGAGCATTGCAATAATGTCAGCTATCGCTAAGACTATCAACGTCTTGGACATCCTACAAGGAAAAATGTGTGTTATTAGAACCAAGGGAGATATCTTTAATCAGCAATTAACAAGAGATGGTCAGTATGTTGTTTACATAGATTACAGAGATTCCTGTAATTGTGACTTTCATTCTAGTCCATCACTTAACATTGTGCGAATAACAGATGGAAAAAATATCGGATGCTGCCATTTGTGTAAAATTCCCTCCAGCATTCTTGTCTGTGAACATGATTTAAGTATCTTAGTTGGTTTTGAAGATGGGAGTGTTGGAATATACGCAGTTGTTGACCATCCTGGTTCTGAAAACAAAATTAAAAGCCAACTGACAGAGGTGATCAAAGGTGAATACCATCCTGAAAACAAAAGTTGGCACTTTAAAAACTTACCTGACGCTGTTTGGGTAGATTCAGTCAATGAATATTCACAGTAACTGCTTTACATGTCTGGATGAGTAGATAGTGCCAGTCCCTTAGTCTTTTCCATTTGTTGGACAACACAAAAGAGTTATGTCTGAATTGTTCAGACAAATATACTGCAGGAATACTCTGAAAATTATTTTTTGCTTGACAAATCAACTGTACTTAGTAGCAGGCTTTCAAAAAGAAAATTATGAAGAAAATTAGTGATATCCAGTATAAAATGTGACCAGTTTCTCAATTCTATGGAAAATGAAGCCTTCTGATTTTTCTATAAAGCACTGGGCACATGGACAATGTGCATGGAATATATTTTATAATGTATTAATAACTTTATGTGATTGCAGAGATTCTGTCTACCTGTTGAAATACACTGAGAAGAGTAATATGATGTTCACCATTTCATAAACAATGAATTTATTTTCAACATTTATTATGTAAATTTTGCATTAATATCTGCAAGAAATTCGAAAAGAGGCTGCAACTGTATGGTATGGAGGATGTCTGTTTTATTAATAGAGCCCGGTTGGCCCACTTAGTCCATGCCAAAGTATTTTTCAGCCTAGCCCATCGACCTGCACCTGGATCGTGGCCCTCCAAATCCCTCCCATCCATGTATCTATTCAAATTTCTCTTAAATATTTAAATCAAACCTGCATCCACCACTTACACTGGCAGCTCGTTCCACACTCTCACCACCCTCGGTGTAGAAGTACCCCCATGTTCCCCTTAAATATTTCAACTTCCCCTCTTAATCCATGACCTCTAGTTCTAGTCTCGCCCAACCTGAGTGGAAAACGCCTGTTTGCATTTACGCTATCTATAACCTTCGTAATTTTGTATACCTCTATCAAATCGCCCCTTCTTCTCCAGTGCTCTAGGAAATAAAGTCCTAATCTATTCAATCTTTCCCTATAACTCAGGTCCTCAAATCGTAGCTGTTGTGCTTTGTAACTCCAAAAAAAATTGGAAGGAAAACATAGTAAGTAAATTGCATTAGACATTGGCTTTGTGGGAGAAGCCAGAGAGTGGTAGTTGATAGTTGCCTCTCTGACTGGAGGCTTGTGACTAGTGGAGTGCTGCAGGGATCGGTGCTGGGTCCAATCACAAACGAGAGAAAATCTGCAGATGCTGGAAATTCGAGCAACCCAGACAAAATGCCGGAGGAGCTCAGCAAGCCAGGCAGCATCTATGGAAAAGAGTAAGCAGTTGACATTTTCTCCGGCATTTTGTGTGTGTTGCTCGGTCCATTGTTATTTGTCATCTATTTCAACAATCTGGATGATATTGTGGTTAACTGGTTCAGCAAATTTGCAGATGACACGAAGAAGATAGGTAGTGGACAGCAAGGAAGGCTATTATGGCTTGCAGCGCGATCTGAACCAGCTGAAAAATGGCAGATGGAATTTAATGCAGACAAATGTGAGGTGTTACACTTTGGTCGGACCAACCAGGGTAGGTCTTACACAGTGAATGGTAGGGCACTGAGGAGTGCGGTTGAACAAAGGGATTGGGGAGTACAGGTCCATAAGTCATTGAAAGTGGTGCCACAGGTAGATAGGATTGTAAAGAAAGCTATTGGTACATCAGCCTTCATAGATCAAAGTATTGAGTACAGGAGATGGGATGTTATGTTGAAGTTGTATAAGACATTGGTGAGGCCTAATTTGAAGTACTGTGTACAGTTTTGGCCAACTACCTATAGGGAAGATGTAAATAAGGTTGAAAGAGTACAGAGAACATTTACAAGGATGTTGCTGGGTCTGGAGGACCTGAGTTATAAGGAAAGATTGAATCAGTTAGGACTGTATTCCTTGGAATGTAGAAGATTGAGAGGAGGTTTGATAGAGGTACCCAAAATTATGAGGGTATAGATAGGGTAAATGCAAGCAGGGTTTTTCCACTGAGGTTGGGTAGGACTACAACCAGAGGTCATGGGTTAAGGGTGAAAAGGGAAAAGTTTAAGGGGAACATGAGGGGAAACTCCATCACTCAGAGAGTCATGAGAGTGTGGAACGACCTGCCAGCGCAAGAGGTGCATGCAAGCTTGATTTCAATGTTTAAGAGAAGTTTGGGTAGGTACATGGATGGTAGGAGTATGGAGGGCTATGGTCCCAGTGCGAGTTGATGGGAGTAGGCGGTTTAAATGTTTCAGCATGGACTGGATGGGCCAAAGGGCCTGTTTCTGTGTTGTATTTTTCTATCACTCTATGACACAAGCTAGGGAAATGTGTCTAGTTTTACTGTGGTGAGGGATGCACATATGACATGGTGGTGTAATAATGAATGCCATTCACCTACTTCCTACACATAAACCATAATGAATTATGTGAACAAAGATTAAACAATATATTTACAATATTGCTCAAATATTACTGAAATATGAAATGCATTACATTCCTCCCTGCTTAGCTATAAACTCTAACTCAATATAAAATGCATCTCAACTCAAATATATAACTTATTTCTCTGTAGTTATCTTATATCTATCTATCTACATGTGGGTGTGTGTGTGTGTGTGTGTGTGTATGTGTGTATACATATATACATATACACAGTATACTATACAATATAACTGCTATATAGACAACCAGAGCATTGTAAATTTTAAGTTGTCCCATTCAGGCCTAAAGATTTAATCGCTGTAGAGGATTTCTTAATCTTGTGAGTTAATGTCTTCCCTGACCGGGGAGGCAGGGGGTGGGGGAGGGGAGTCACTCTGTTTGGCAGGAGAGACTTGTGGCTGTGAAATAATCTCAGGTTCTGGGGCCTCCTCCATGGTGGTTGTGGGAGTTGACTCTGGGACTGCAGGAATGGTCACCTTTCCTCTCTAACAATTGACTCTGCTCTCCTCAACTGGTGTTGTCTCCAGATGACATCTGATGCAATCTCCTCTCTGCAAGAGAATGATCCAGTTCTGTTTTTAATTATTTCAAGTACCCACTTATTTTCACCTCTGTGGTCCCTCGCTAGGATTGCTTGTTCCATAATGAAACATCGAACCTCCTTGTTTGAAGAGCCCTCAACTTGTCTCAGCTATTGGTCCTGCATACTCCTCCTGAGATTGGGTTTGAGGAGATCCAAGTGTGAGAGCAGGGGACGACCCAGGAGCAGCATATCTCCTGAGTTGTTGGTTGTGGATTGTGCTGCACTTGGTATTTTCTGGATGTGTTGGCGTCCTGAACAGTGCACGGCAAGCTGCTCGATCTGCTGATCGATCCCAGGCCGTCAGACAGCGCTTCAAGCCAATGCTTTCATTTTGAACATGACTAGATGACCGGTATGAAGCTCTTCCATCACTTTAGCATTACAGGCAAGCCTCACTGGACAAAGTGAATCATAATATGTGAGTACAGTGTCTGATGTCACCATTTCCTTTACATTTTGGAAAGCCACCTCACATTGCTTAATTCATTGTCTGCAGTAATAAGTTCAAGGGATGAAGCACAGTAGCCAGGTTTAGCAGGAACCTGTTATAGGAATTGACAAGTATTAAAGAGAACATGTGACATGCCCTAGGGCCTTGGGGCATCCAGCACTGCTTGAGATTTCTCAGCTCACTTACGTAAACCGTGTGCATCGATGGTGTGACCACAGTATGTGATGCTTGGTTTAAAGAAATCACACTTGTTTCATTGCACTCTTCATAATCTTCAAATCTTTTTAACACTGTATTGAGATTTTGTCATCCTCACCAGTAACAATGATGTCATCCAGTTAAGACTGAGTGTCTGGGATCCTCGCGGTTCCTGATCCATAGTTTTCTGCCTGAGTGCAGTTGCAGATGCTACTCCAAAAATAAGCCTAATTATAGTGATAAAGTCTTTGTGAGTGTTTATGGTGAGAAACACTTCAGACTCTTCTTCCATCTCCATCTGTAGGTAGGCCTCAGCTAAGTCCACTTTGCTTGAATATTGCCCTCCAGAGAGGTTTGCAAAGATGTCCTTTATCCTAGACAGAGCATCATGTTCTACTGGGTTGACATTAAAATGGCCATTGATCCTGAGACACCCATCCTTCTTGGCTACTGGGACCACTGGCGTTGCCCATGGGCTCCACTCAACCTTGGAAAGAATTCCTTCAGCCTCCATGCGATCTAGCTCACTGGTTACTTTATCACTGATGGTATAAGGAACCAGAGGGGCTTTGTAAAACTTGGACGTGGCATTTTCATATAACACTATTTTACCCCTGATATGTTTGAGATTTCCGATGCCATCTTTGAACACTGTTTTTACATCATCCAGTACCTTTCTTAATTTGTTTGCAATTGACTCTGTTGCAGGGGATGTGGCAGGCAAAAGGTGGATTAATCTCCAATCAAGTTGTAGTTGTTGTTATGTCTTTAATATTTCAATTATATTTGACTAATCTTGTATATATAGGTTGATAAAACATTTGTATACATTTAAATAATTAATTATGGGGTTATATGTAAAGTATGTTAATTGCCTACATCATCACACTATCACATGATATGTGCGTGCCTCGTTACAAGTAAAAGGCAAGTGAGACTCGTATTTTGGACTCCCCACATTTTCTTTTGAATTAGTTTAATATTTTGAAGTTACAAAACATAACTTTGGCAGCCAAGTGTTTTTACAATGAACCCGAGATGGCTAGTGAACTGTTAAAGCGAAGTGAGACGTGTAACCTGAAAAAAAAGAGGGCAGTGAGGAACAGTGAAATGGAGTAGCACATGCAAGAACACTGAGTTAAAAAAAAAGGCTGTAAATGGAAGAATTCGGAGTTGATTAAGTGTGAGTACCAGGTGATAATGATCATTAAAAAAAGCAGAAATGGCTGGCTACATTCGAAAGATTAATGAGTTTGATGACGCAACAGATAACTGGCTCATGTATACTGAGCTATTGGAGCAGTGTTTTAAAGCAAATGAAATAGCTAATGAGAAGCGAGTGCTAATTTTGCTGAGTTAATTCAGTTTAAAAGCATACAGTTTGCTTTGAAGTTTGACCGCTCCAACCAAACCATCAGAAATGAGCTTTGCTACTATTGTCAAAGTAATGCAGGATCACTTAGAAGCAAAGCCATTGTTGATTGAAGAATGATTTAGGTTTCATAAGCAGAATCAAAGCAAGGGGAATCCATTTCAATGTACAAGACTGAAATGAAGAGAATGTCTGAGCATAGTCAGTTTGGTAATGGTCTTAATGATGCACTGAGTGATCGATTAGTTTGTGGAATCTTAAAATAAAATATTCAAAAATTCTTCCTAACAGAAGCATAACTTACAGTACATTTAAATGAGCAATGAAAATTGTTTCAATGGAAACTGCAGACAGAGACGCAATTGAGTTGCTGTCAGGAATGAAAGTGAACATGGACAAAATTGCAGCTTCTAAACAGAAACCGGCCTGGCTGAACAAATTGTGTTACCATTGTGACAGAGGCTCACTTACCCCAAATAAATGCAGATTTAAAGGTGAAACTTAAAGTAGGACACATACAAAGAGCATGTTGGGCAGACAAAAATAAATGGACTGCACAGGGAAGAGGAAATGCTAAAAAGTCAAGTCATGGTTTTAAAACGAGCCTTAATCTGCATGCTGTTGATGAAAAATCTGATAATGATGAGAGTGACACAGGACTGGGTAGCCTTAAAATTTACAGAGTAAAAATTAACAATAGACAAGCAACATACATCAAAGTTGCTGGTGAACGCAGCAGGCCAAGCAGCATCTATAGGAAGAGGCACAGTCGACGTTTCAGGCCGAGACCCTTCGTCAGGACTAGTTAGTTAATTCAGCCAAGAGCATCTATTGGAGAAATGATAACTCCAGTGGGAATGACATCCCTAACAGTGGAATACAACAACCAACAAGCCACATTGAGGTTGTATGTGGTAAACACAGGAGGACCAAGCAAAAAAAAAAGAAAGAAAAAAAAAGACAGGAGGACCAGCATTGTGGGGGCTAACTATTCACAGAAGTAATTAGCAATGCATTACTTTTATCCTCAATGTGGCTTTGTAGCCAACAAATAATGCAACGTTTAAGTTTTGTTAGCTGGTTCTCCAGGTGGAATCAATGATGAAAGAAGACTTCCTTCTCTGGTCCACGTGCGGAATGCCTTGCATTTTTAATAACTTGCTGTTCATATTCTCTCAAGCTACTTAGGGAGATAAATAGCTTGTTCTATTTGATCAGGGACCTCTGGAAAACTAGACTGGGTTCTGAAACAAAATGTTTTATTGCAACAAAATCCCTCTATGATGGCCCTCATTCCAACTGTAACCTTCCCACCCTTTTCCAACAGCTGTTATTCTGATGTTATTATTTGAACATTATATTAGAAATGGATGTAATTCAGTAGGAAAGGTCAGTCCAGACTTCATATGACTCCAGCTGAAGTTCAAACAAGGGGCTGGTGAAAGCTCAAAACTTTGAAGTCCTCTTTACATCTGCAATTGTAGCTTGCTGTTTCTAGATTTGCTGAAACACTCAGTAAATTATCTGGGACTCCTCACCAATCTTTGTGATCAAGCTGAAAAATCAGGCACCTGCAGAATCACTGCTTAGCAGAAGAGTTCAGTGTTAGCTTGAGACATACTACAGTGATAGCCTGACCAAGAAACCAAGATAGCTTCTCTGATCCACTCATCCTTGGATTGTCTGCTCATCAGCAGGCACTGTGATCCAGGCTCAAGGGTGGAATCGGAGGTCTGGAATTTGAGACCTGGAACTGTAAGTCTCTCCGATTCTACTCTGCTGGGGTGGTTGAAAGCCCAACATCTGAGTTTTCCCATTTGAATTGTCAGCTGGAGGCTGCAGGGTTGAGAATATAGAATGTCTTGGAATTAGAGGATGTGTATATGTGTGGGGGGGGAGGGAGGGAGGGAGGGAGTGTTTTGCTGTTGTTATTTTGTTGCTTGTTGAGTTCTGTGTTGTTCTACCAAGCATTGTGAGTGTACTACGTTGGTGGTGGAATGGGTGACGACATTTGCCCCCAGCACACCCTTGGGTGTGTTGCTTGTTAATGCAAACAACACATTTCACTGTATGTTTCGGTGTACACATGATAAATTAATGTGAAAATCTTGAATCTTGCTTATGGTATCTATAACATTCTGTACATAAGAAATACAAATTTTTGGAGGTATCATGCAATAAAAAAATCTGTTTTAGATTAAAGATGCCTTCTCAGTCAATGTACCACATTTGAAATTTAATTAAATTTAAACTACAAAAGTTGGAGCTGACTTACCTATATTAGACCAGTAGATATCACCGCATTGGCTAGCATGGATACACAAAGAGAGTGATTAGAAAATTTAAAAAAACATTACTAATATGATCGTTTACCTCAATGCTATTCATTGTTGGCATGTAAACCAATCCTCCAACCATGAAAAGAAAAGGCAAGCAACATCAATGTCCTCTTCCAGACTTACAGGTCCAGAACTGAGGTCCCATTTATTCTCTGTCAGCTACATTAAAAAGGCCAGAGCATTCACATATCTGATTTTAGACTCCCCTAACAGGCACACTGTTCTGAGCTCTGTTATTGGAGGAGAATACAAGGCAGTCCAACGAACAGATTCACAGCTGTGATCAAATCCTCCTTGGAAAATCAAGTGCAAATTTATTGCCAATCACCCACATGCATATATACCACCAAACGTAACAACATGTCTCCAGACCAGGTGCATGACACAGTACATATAACTCACATGCAACACATAGAGTTATATCACCACAAATGAAAAAATATATATTCCAGAAGATTGACATTTAGCATAAAGTGCATTTACAACACAATTCAAAAAGTAAGAAGTATAATGCCACCGACACTTCATAAAATGGATCATGTGCAGACTGGTTTAATTTAGCATCATGCTCAGCAGATGCATCATATTCGAGCAGACATCATGTCAGTGCTGAGCATGATACAAAATTAAACTAATCCCAACTGTTCTTTCTTTGTGCTCACTGTCTTCAAGGTACCTATGGTCCATAACCACTGTACTCTGCTTATATAAAGGCTACAAATGCCAGATCTGAAGAAAACTTCAGCAGATCCAGCAGCATATACAGAGGGGAAGCCAGTTGTCAACCCTGCGTAATTCCATTCATGCCACTCGGCCAGCCGAGCTATTCGGGATTGTTAACACAAAAGACTTGGTGGCTGCTTGAAATCTGGAGCAACACACACAAAATGCCAGAGAAATTCAGCAAGTCAATGAGTATCTCTCCAGGGGAATGAACAGCCAACATTTCGTCCCAAAACATCGCCCACCATAGATGCTGCCTGACTTACTGAGTTTCTCCAGCATTTTGTGTGTGTTGCTCAAGGAGGTTGTTAATTGTTGATGATATAATGCACTCTGTCAATGCTTTTCCTTTACTGTGAAAGATTAACCTTATTCATAATATATACGCATACATAAAACACGATGCAAAATTTTTTACATTCTCAGTGTCATTTGGTCAATGCATTCAGTAGTGTTAACACTTTTTTTAATTCGCCACTCATGTGATTCTCATTTCTACCACCTCCAAGTACAGGTACTTGTGATCAGAATAATCGGTCTACACAGCACTTTTCAGTACATGCGGCCATAGCAAGCCCTATGACTAAAAACAAACTACAAAGACCATAAAGCCAAGCGTCCTTGCGCGCGCCCCACGTGGGCCGTCCTTCTCTTCCATTGGCGGAAATCTTTCGGCGGAAGTGTTAGCCCAGTTAAATCACTTCCGCTGAGACGACCTCTTCCCTTTTGCCGCGGATCCGTGACGGAAGATGGCGGCTCAGATCTCGAAGAAGCGAAAGGTGAGGCTGGGAAGATGGGTCCGTTACCGGTAGCGGGGGCAATTCCGGCTCGGGGTGGTCCCACGCGGGTGTTTGCCGACGTTGGTGGCCGGACAGTGTGCTGGTGATGCGTGATGTTTAGGATGGATGAGGATTGTCTGTCAGAGTCTTAACATGGCGCCGGCTGTCGTCTGTCTTTTAGTTCGTCGCGGACGGGATCTTCAAGGCCGAGCTTAATGAGTTCTTGACCCGCGAGTTGGCCGAGGACGGCTACAGCGGCGTGGAGGTGCGCGTCACCCCAACCCGGACCGAGATCATCATCCTGGCCACCAGGTAAAAGGCCGCGTCTGCGACTCCGGTCCCGGCCGCCGCAACTTCTGGTGAGGATGGGGCCGGGCGCCCTGTGGTTCCTACAAGTGGTCGCACACCTGAAGCTGCAGCTTCAGGTGAGGAAATAGGCCCAATACGCTGATACACAGAGTTACCCAGTTACTTACAGTGGTGATGCTTCTGCAACTTAAGTGGGGATTGGGCCGGACACCCTGAGGTCCACAACGTTACAGAAATGGGTCACTGGGCTTCTTGCAGTTAGTCCTGAAGCTGCTTCTATTAGCCCTTAATCCAAGCAACACACAGCAGGCCAGGCAGCATCTCTAGGAAGCAGCCTGGCCTGCTGCGTTCACCAGCAACTTTTATGTGTTGCTTGAAATTCCAGCATCTGCAGATTTCCTGGTGTTTGAGCCCTTAATCCAAATAGGTTCGTATGGGGGTTGTTTGTTTGTTGTGTATGTCTCCACACTGCACCTGTAGTTATATTAGAGCTGAATAAGAATGGAATTATTTGCTATGTCCCATTTGGGAATATTGTAAATGTAGTGTATGATTAAGATATATGGTAAAGGTAGATTAGCCAACTAAGCCTAACTGGTGTCCTTATTGATATAGTTTTCAATAACACAAGGGAGACACAAAATCTGCAGGTGGTTGAAATCTAGACGAAAAGACAAGATGCTGCAGAATCTCGGGGACAGTATAACAGATACTAGAATAACTTGATGCTGAGTTGTTTCAGCATTTTGTGTATTGCTCAGGGTTTGTGCAGGCATTTACACAGCCCTGGTACAATCTGTTTTAAGATGTTTCTGTTTTAACTCTATGACTTGTTAATTTTCAATTGTCAAGCTAGAGTGTGGTAATTTTGCAACGATTTTTCTCAGTACTTGCATGAGGAATGGGAGCTGATGTGGGCCATGCTGACATGAAAATCTGCTCCACAGTTTTGTGCATTTATAGTTCCTGGTTATTGGCCATACCAGCACTCCCATTGCTTTCTCTGTCACCCTTGGTTAGCATATAGTTCTGAATTCAGTTGACCTACTTGTCTGCTTCATTTGAGAAAGTATAAACTCATTAGCCGCAGGAATTGAACCCAAGTATGATAGCTGGCACTGTAAAGTGTTAGAGAAGCTGGTCGAAGTTGATTGAAAGGGGACATTTGTAAAGATGGTGGTACACTACCGTGCCTGGAGTTTCTGGGAATATTGGGAAAGGAGGATGAGGCAACCGTGGCTGACAAGGGAAGTCTTGACTGCATAAGAATAAGGGTTTGCAGTACAGCAAAAAAATAGTGGGGAGCTGGAGGATTGAGAGTTTTTAAAACCCAACAGAAAAACGTTATAACGTGAGAAGCGGTGAAAGCAATAATATAAGAGGATATAGGAAGGTTTTTTCAGATGTATAGAGTAAAATGGATGTTGGACTGATGGAGAGGTAGTAATGGGGAATGAATTGAAGAAAGTATTTTGCATCAGTCTTCACTAGAAGGCACCAGCAGCATGTCAGGGATTAAAGCCAGGACAAAGTGAATGTAGAATCATTAGGGTTGCTGAAACGTTAATGTCACTCCGCTCTTTAAGAAAGGAGGGAGGCAAAGGGCAGGAATCGTGGGTCAACTAGTCTGACTTCAGCGGTTGGCAAGATGTTAAGAAGAGCCTATTATTAAGGATGAGGTAATAGTAGGAAGACAAGAAAGGAGAGTCTGTGGACTTGTTTATTTGGATTTTCAGAAGGCTTTTGACAAGGTGTCACACATGAGGCTGCAAAACTAAATATGGGCCCATGGTATTACCAGAAAAATACGAACAAGGTTAGGAAGGTTGGCTAGAATCTTGCCAGAAGGCAAAGAATGGAAATAAAGGGGGCCCTTTCTAGTTAGCTGCCAGTGACTAGTGGTATTCCACAGGGTTTGGTGTTGGACCACAAATTTTCATATTACAGGTTAATGTTCTGGGTGACTAAATTGGTTGCTTTGTAGCCAAGTTTGCAGACAGGTGGAGGGGCAGGAAATGTTGAAGCAGAGAATCTGCAGAAGGACTTGGACAGAATAGGAGAATGTGCAGAGATGTGGCCTAATTCTGCTTCTATGGCCTGTGACTTATCGAAGCATTTGTGTAAATGGTTCGTAAAGTTTAAAAATAAATTTATTATTGTGGTACACGAGCCACCATATACAACCCTGTGATTCTTTTTCTTGTGCGGAACCTCGCTAAGTTCAAGAAACACAATAGAATCGATGGAAGACTGCAGTCAACAAGGCAAACAAGTGTGCAATTTTTTTAAAAAGTACAGAAGAGGAATAATAAATAAATAGCAATAAATATCAAGAATGAGATTGAGTATCCTTGAAAGTCCGTCTGGTTCAGTGGGAATAGTTCAGTGAGGCATGCGAGTGAAGTTAATCCCCTTTGGTTCAAGAGCCTGATGGTTGAGGGGTAACAACTGTTCCTGGACCCTCTTGTGTGGGTTCTGAGGCTCCTGTGTGAGAAGAGATCATGGCCCGGGTGATGGGTGTCCTTGATGGATGGTGTAATAAATGTAACAAAAAATGTAGCCATTGTTTGATTCTTGCGACCATCTTTGGCAGTACATCACAAATATTAACGATTCTGTTGAAAGAAACCTTTTCCTTCTCACCTTGGTTTTGATATTCTGACTGGGGAAAGGATTCTGAGCACTGTATCTATGCCTTTTTGTATTCCTCTATTCACTTCAGGGAAAAGAGACCACATCCAATCTCCATAAGTTTTCGGATCTAGGCAACATCCTGGTGAATCTCCTGTGCGCTCTCTATAATGCAGTCACACCTTTACTGAAATGTGGCAACCAGAGCTACACAGATTAATCCCAACCTGTGTTGCAACGCAGCATCCCAACTTTTACACCTCTATGCCCTGGCCTATGAAGGCAAACATGCTGCCTTCATCCTATCAACCTGTGTTGAAAATTTCTAGCTTGAATAAGACTGTAAAGGTAAAAAGTAGTATCTAAATATTTTTGTTATTGCTCCTCTTCACACTGTGCTTCAGAAAATCCAAGTTGTGCTAGAAAGTAACCAATAACGATTGGTTAATTTCTCAGGACTCAGAATGTGCTTGGTGAGAAAGGTCGCCGAATCCGTGAGCTGACTGCTGTAGTTCAGAAGAGATTTGGTTTCCCTGAAGGAAGTGTTGAGGTAAGTTGAAGTGTGGGGATCTGAAGGGACTTGGTGGCACTTTCATTGTTTAACATAGTGTCCTTTGGCTCAGTTGACTGAAGCAATGTTTTCTCCCTTGATGCCTTCTATGATGTTCGATGACGAGTCAGATGGGAGTGTGACTTGTGTCAGGATTCCTGATGCAGTTGGCATGTTCTATGCTGCTGATTTTGGGGTCCTGAACAATATACCCTTTGATGACTCAGGCATTTGTCTGAGAAGGTTTCAGCGCAGAAGTTGTCCGTCTTAATGGAAGATTGCTGATAAGTTTTTGATAATTCTGGGGAAATTTGAGGTGATGGGAATATGCAGTAAATGGGTAGATACTAGGGTTTGGAAGTGGGGGGTTTGCATAGGGACATTGACATGACTATAGATCCTTAAGCATAGAGAAATATGTCAAAATGTGGATTAAAAGATTTTCGCTGTGCTTTATTATCTAACGCCTAGGGTATGAGAATGGAGGTGGGGATTCTAAAACCATATAACAGTTTTACCTTGATGTAACTTGAGTATTGCATAAAGCTCTTGTCACCATCTTAATGGAGAAGTTGCAGAAGAGAATTGTGTGGATGTTGCTGAAAAAAATTTGGTATGATTTGAAATTAGATAAATGAACAGAATTTTCTGTGAAAGGTAGTGAAATGTTTTATTAAGGTGCATAAATTGGGTGGTTTTGATAAATCGGAAGAATCAGTTGACCTCAGCAAGTGGATCAAAAGCTAGGATGGCATTCATTATTTGAAAAATTAACCTGCGGTGAGAAAGTAGTGTTCCCAGTGGCTAGTATTGGTCTGTATCATGTTCCCTGAAAGGGGTGGTAGCAACAGAAATCCTCACATTTAATTATACTTGGCTAATGGAATCTATAGCTTAATCTTCCGGATTGAGGAAGGCTTGATTCCACTTGGTTTTGTGGCTAATGGGGTTAATTGTGGAATGCTAGACTTCCAAAGGTGACTAGGGTGGGTGGGTGGCTAGCCCATGAGGTGGTGCTCTCTCTGTTACTTATATTCTTCGCTCTCGATGGCATGGGATTGAGGTTCTCAGTACCACCTGTATGCTCCTGTTTTGAGTGATGTGAATTTGGAGGCCTTTGCAGAATTTTTGATGCTAGCCACGTTTCATAAGTCAAGGCAGCAATTAGTGCTTTCTGATCAAGTTTACTGCCAGATCTAAGGTTTATGAAATTCTAGTCCTTTCCCTCAATTGACCAAAGGTTATGGTGGTATATCTCCTCAATATCTGCCTTCACCAAATGGTTGTTCCTGAGACCTGGGAGAAGGTCTGTGTTGTAATGTTGGAGGTCTGAGTGAGGCAGGTTGGTAGAGAACCTTGATCTTGTGGACGTTGAGTGCAAGGCTGATCCCTGTATGCTTTGGTGAATAAGCTGGTGGTGTCTTGGAACTTAGATCTGGAATGTTGTTACCACTGAGTGAAGAGTTCCCTATTAGTTGTGAATATCAACTCCATTCCCACAATGTTTTCAAGGTGAGATTGAGAAAAGCAAGGCCTTGTTTCACTCCATTGGGCCAAGTGGGCATGTCTGAATAGTTCTCAGTTTGGAACGCATTGTGCCAATGTCTTGACTACATTTCATCTGAGCAGAAGTGTTGCAATGGAATTTAAGCTCTCGTGGAATAATGTACATTTTCTTCCCCAGCTCTATGCTGAAAAGGTTGCCACTCGGGGGCTTTGTGCCATTGCACAGGCTGAATCTCTGCGCTACAAGCTGCTGGGAGGACTGGCTGTACGAAGGTAAGATGGTGGTTTCAACCTCATGTTTTGTATTAAGTAACTTTGAAAATAGATTTCAAGGGCTTGTAAAGAAAGCATCTAATCAAATGAGTTTGTATGACCACAAGACTTACGGTAATTATATAAAACATCTAGCATAGAGCAAGGGTTCCCAACCTTTTTATGCCGTAGGCCCCTACCATTAATAGGTGTCTGTGGACCCCAGGTTGGGAACCTTTGGCTTAGAAGATTGTTCATTCATGCTAACACTAGGCCTACCTTGGACTGTAAAGGATTGTTGGTTCAATCACACAGAAAAGGTCAAATAGGCAAACTGAAATTTGGAGTGTAGAATTGTTGGAGGTGCTATTGTTTGCCTATTTGTTAATCCAGACACACTCATTTTCAGACCAAGCTTCAGATCTGGAAAACACATACTTTATAAATTTTACAGAATTGTTAATGGGTCATTGGGGGCTGTTTCAGAAGACTACTACAAGTTTGACGTGCAAAGTTACAGTGGTGGTTGTTAGGTTTGGTATTGTTTCAAAATAAAGTAAATGATCAGACTTGTTGACACCATTGATAAGTAAAGGTGATTTTTAATTTTTCTGCTGAAGTTGTGAATGACATAGTACAAATAGTCTTAGCTTTGGTATTGTTGCTTATCATCCTCGGACGATGATTAGGGAGTACTGGTCTACTCCCAGGTGTGCCATCTGCTCATTCAAAAGGTTCTAGTTATTCCTAAACCACCTGAGTAATCCTGCTTTGGATTATTTTGTAGGTAGGAGTTGCCGTACACTTTTTTAGTGAAACTGAAAACGTGTAATCTTCCTTTCCAGAGCCTGCTATGGTGTTCTCCGCTTCATCATGGAGAGCGGTGCCAAGGGCTGTGAGGTAGTAGTTTCTGGAAAGCTTCGAGGCCAGAGAGCCAAATCCATGAAGTTTGTTGATGGTCTAATGATCCACAGTGGTGATCCTGTGAACTACTATGTTGATACAGCTGTGCGTCATGTACTGCTAAGACAAGGTGAGCATGTCGTTCTGCGTGTTGTTCGCTAACGTCACTTGTAAAAGACTATAGAATACTTCTAGTTTCCAAAAATGCAGGCTTAATCTGCTGTCCCTGGTATTTGGAAATGTATTTTTCCTCTGACCCCAGGTTTTCCTGGAGACAATCATGCCTGAACTGAAGTTTTTAACATAATAATCCCTGGTACCTGTTCCATTCCAACATTGACCTATTTTTTTTCCTTCACAGGTGTATTAGGCATAAAAGTGAAAATTATGCTACCATGGGACCCAAGTGGTAAAATTGGACCCAAGAAACCTCTTCCTGATCACGTCAGCATTGTTGAGCCCAAGGATGAAATCTTGCCAACTACACCCATTTCAGAACAGAAGGGAGGCAAACCAGAGCAGCCTGTAATCCAGCAGCCAGGGCCAGTTCCTACTGCATAATTGGTAAGACATTAATTCCCAGTGCCATACTCTGAAGCTGAGTGGAGAGGAGGGAATACATCATGAGTATCTTTGTGATACTTTGAATTTTGTACTAGTGCACAGAGAAATATTTGTTTCCAGTGAGTGTCCTCTAGAGCAAAGCTTTGTATTAGCTAGATTTACTCAAGTAGAGCATTTAAAATAGATTGCAGCTGTTGAAGGTAACCCTTTGCTTTCATTTGAATGTTTCCTTTGGGTAATTGTTGCCGCAGTAACAAAACTAGAGTGGAGTGTTTCCTGGTAGAAATTATGAATTTAAATTTGACCATTCTAGTAATTTTGTATGACGGTTATGGTGGTGAGAAATAATGTTGCCACTATAACCCAGGCCCCAAGAAGAATTTTTATAATCAAATTGCTACAGTATTTGTAAAGCCTTCAGTGATGATATTGATGACGAGTCTGCTAAGACTAGATCTGTCTCGGGATACCTGATCCAGGTAGCATGTTCTGTGCTGCTGTGTATTGAGGTTCCCGAGCACAGTGTGTCTTCGACTGATGACTGAGGCATTTGTCTGAGAAGAGCTAAACAACAAAATATGTGCATGCTGTTTACAGATTACATATTAAGCACCTCTAATATTTGCTTTTTATGTTTTTTGCAGGTATGGTATCATCTGAAGGCTAATTTTCTGTAATGCAATAAAACAGAACCAAAAAAAACCCCTGTTACTTGTTTTAATTTACATTCAACGCCAGTGTTGGATAACTAAATTGCAATTACTGAAACTGCTTCCTCCCTGGAAGTCAGGTAATAATATGTTGCATTGCCACATGTACGATTTGTTAACATTAGAGTCCCATCAGCTTGGATTTTGTAGACTAGTTGTATAATTTGAAGGAAGATTCACAAATTGTCAAGAAATTTCAAGTTTATTATGAAGGTACATATATGAAACCATATTCAACCCTGAGATCATTTTCTTGTGAGTGATCGGAGTAAATAAAGATGCATAAATCAATAAAAGACCATATCCAACGGCAAACAGTGTGCAGAAGAACCCAACAAACTGTAAGTACAAAGACCAAAAAAAAACTTTTAAAAAAATAAAGGGATTAAATACTGAGAACATGAGATGAAAAGTCCTTGAGGGTGAGTCCATTTCGGTGATAGGGTGAGTGAAGTTACCCCTCTGATTCAAGAGCCAGATGGTTGAGGGGTAATGACTTCCTGAACTTGCTGGTGTGGGTCCTGAGGTTCCTTTACCACCTTCCTGATCAATATTGCTGTCCTGTGACAGCGATCCATCTAATGTACTCAATGGTGGGTGGTTTTACCCATTATGGACTGGGCTGTATCTACTTTCTGTAGAGGGGGATCAGTCAATATACTCTCCACCACACATCTATAGAAGTTTGTCAAAGTTTTAGATGACATGCCAAATTTGCATGAACAGAGGAGGTGTTGCTGTGCTTTCATTGTGACATTTAAGTGCTGAACCTAGGACAGACCCTCTGCAATTATAACAGGAATTTAAAGAGGCTGTCCTGCTCCACCTTCTGATGAGGTCTGGCCCATGGACATCTGGTTTCCTCCTGAAGTCAATAATCAGCTCCTTGGTTTTGCAGGCATTGAGGGGTGACACCACTCAGCCAGATTTTTAATCTCCATTCTATATGTTGATTTGACCCCACCATTGACTTGGCCAATGATAGTGGTATTAGATTAGATACAACAGTGCAAAGCAATACTGTAATTTGATGAAGAGCAGACCATGGGCACGGTTAAAAAAAAAGTCTGAAAGTCCAGATAGCTCCATCATCTCACGCAGACAGTAGAACGGAGAAACTCTCCCTGCCATGAACCTCCAAGCACCGCAAACTTGCTGATGCAGGGGACTCCGAGTCCATCAGAACCATCTGAGCACTTCGACCCCACCCCGGCCACTGAACAAGAGGCAAAGCCAAGGACTCGGGGCCTTCCCTTCGGGAGATTCTGGATCACACAGTAGCAGGCATTCCATATGCCAGCAAATTTAAATATGACACAAGCTATGTTTGGCCTCGGTCATAAAAATAAAGGTGATATTAATTGCAGAGGTGATACTGTTGCCAATCCGAACTGACGGGTCTGCAAGTGTTGAAATTGAAGATCCAGTTGCACAAGAAGGTATTGTGGCCAAAGTTTTCAACTTGTGATTAGTATTGAGGGGATGGTAGTATTAAGTGCCTGGCTGTAGTCAATAAAGAGCAACCTGATGTGTCCATCTTTGCTGTCCAGATGTTCCAGGGTTGAGTGAAGAGCCAAAGAAATGGCATTTGCTGTTGACCTACTGGAGTGGATCTAGGTGGCTTCTCATGAGTTGATTTTTTTTTAGCACCAACCTTTCAAAGCACTTGACATTGGATGCAAGTGCTACTGGATAATGGTCAGTGAGGCAGGTTACCACATTCCACACCACCAGGGTAATCGATGAACTTGGCCAGGTAGCCTATCTGGGCCGGATGATTTCTGTGGGTTTGCCATCCTGAAGGATGCTCTCATGTTGGCCTCAGATTGAAATCACAGGGTTGTCGATGTCTATGGGAGCAGGTGAAGGTGCCTCCATTTTATCATATGCTATTAAACAGTTGGTGATTCAACTGTTCAAAAATACAAGCTAGAGTACTGTAATTTCTGCTATCAAATACACTAGCTACTAAAGTTAAAGTCACTGGGATTGCAAACTTTTTTGCTCGGTCAGATGAGATTCTGGAGTGGGTTGGGGTGCAAATAGTGGGCAAGTTGTAAAAGTAAGCTGTTACATTTCTTCCTGAGATTAAAAGTATCTATGCAAAACTCTATTAAAGATGAGAAGGACAAGTTAACTTTGATATATAATGCCATCTGCCCGATTGCATGTATCATCTGTATCTGAATTCTTAATAGTTTATATGGCCTACGCCTGCTTCGTCTGTTCAATGTCTTCTGGTGACTGGAGACATTCAGTCTGGGAGAGGATTAAGTTATAACTAGTTATTGGATTCTTTAGTTCCAGCATAGAAGCTTGGCTTGAAGTTGTCATTCTAATACTACATTGTGTGCCAGGACAGTTCAGATGTAGTTCTTGAGAAATAACACGCATTGTACTGTTGTATAATAAGTTATTTTAGGTTAGGTACTTCAAATTTAAAACATCGTTATCCTTTTGATAGTTTGTCAAGATTGTTTATTTAATCATTCTTTGACATGCAAGCATAAAGGAGAACAAAATAATTGTTGGGCTGGGTTTAATGCAGCATTAAAAAAACAGCATAAAGAATGCAATAAAAAGGACAGAAAAGAATAACGATTGAAATATTCTTCAGTTATGAAAAGATTGGATGCTTGTTTTGTGCGAGCTGATGACACTGGAGCTCTCCTAGTGCACCCTTGGGGTGTGGGGGTTGGGGTGGATATGTAGACAGCAGTACTGTAGCTGGCATTCATCTGCATGATGTTCGGTTGCCACAAAATAGCGACTGCCCTCTACAGAAGAGTTCATCTTCCCTGGAGTTTTTCCGCAGGGAGCTCCCATCTGTGTGGAATAGGATTATCCTGCCAATATGGACATGTTGCCACTCTTATGTGACAGCTTTAATAATAATAAATGATAGCAAACCAGCTCGGTAGTGTGGTGGCTAGTGCATTGCTTTACAGTGTCAGTGACCTGGGTTCAGATCCTGTCACAGTAAAGAGTTTGTATGTGACTGTGTGACAGTTTCCCCTGGGTGCTCTGGTTTCTTCCCACATCCTAGAGATGTACTACTTAGTAGGTTTATAATTGGGTGGAGTGAGTTCATTGAGCCAGAACCTGTTATTGTGCTGTATCTCTAAATAAAATAACCTGGTATCCATAGCAACACACACACACAGTGCTGGAAGAACACAGGTTAGGCAACATATTAGGAAATTAATAAACAGTCAATGTTTCGGACTGAGATCCTTCATAAGGACTGGAAGGGAAGAGGGAAGATGCCAAAACAAGGCTCCCCTCTGTGGAGGAGCAATACCTTATGTCCGAGTAGCTTCCAATCTGAAGGCATAAGCATTGATTTCTCCTTCCATTTTAAAAAAAAGTTCCCTCCTTCCCACTTTGGCTCTCTTACCTTTTCTTAACTGCCTATCATTCACCCTGGGTCCCATTCTCCTATGATCCACTCTCCTCTATCGGATTCATTCCTCTCCAGCACTTCACCTTTCTTACCCACCTGGCTTCACCTATGACCTAGTCTCCTCCTCTCTTCCCCCACCCCCTGTATGAAGAAGGGTCTCAGCCAGAAACGGCGACTGTTTGTTTACTTCCATAGATACTGCCTCACTTGCTGAGTTCCTCCAGCATTTTGTGTGTGTTGCCAGAACAAGAACGTGGAAGGAGGAGGTGCAGTAAAAGATGAAAGGTGATGGGTGGAAGGAGGAGGAATCTGGAGAGGGGAAAGGGAAGGAGGAGGGGCACTGAGGGGGAGGGATGATAGGCAGGTGAGGAGAAGCAGTAAGAGGCCAGAGTGGGGAATTGAAGAGGGAGGGGGAAAAATTACCAAAAGTTGGAGAAATCAATGTTGACACCTTCAGGTTGGAGGCTACCTAGATGGAATATGAGGTGTTCCTCCTCCAACCTGAGTGTGGCCTCATTGTGGCAAAAGAGGAGGCCGTACACCAACATGTTGGAATCTGGTATCCAAGTGTTTGGAGCTTATTGTCTGGATTTAACTGTCAGTCCAGAGAGTAAGTGGGTTCTGGGCCCAGAATCTAGAGTGCTTGTATATTTCCTGCTCCCTTTAGACTTTCTTGGGTTCATAGCAACGTGTATTAAGTTATACTGCAACATATAAAATACAATGTGAAAAGTGTCTATGGGTATTAAGTGGTAGTGCTGAACTGGCAAATTTGCCCAAGTTCCAAGAATGAGGGAATAAGGCATCCACTGAAATTTATTTATTTAGTGATGCTGTGTGGAGCAGGAGTAAGTCCTTCAAGCCATGCCACCCCTACAGCCCCTGACAGACCTGATTAACCCTATCCCAAACATGGGACAATTTACAATGACAAATTAACCTACTCAGTGTCTCTGGAGTGTGGGAGGAAACTGGAGCTCCCAGGGGAAACCCACACATTCCATGGGGAGGATCTACACATGACATTTACAGATGACACTGGAATTGAACTCTGGAACACCTCGCGCTTTAATAGCGTTGTGCTAACCGCTATGCTACTGTGGTGTGAGAAGAAATTGCTCCTCATCTCCAATCTTAAATGGCTTACCAATTACCTCAACAACAGCAGCAACTGTTCAAGCTGTGGATTAATGATGCACAGTAGTTGTGCAATATGTTGCCAGCAAGCCACAGTTCTTGGAAATGGGCAATTTTGACCCACCAAGTCCGCTAGTTTCTAAAATGATCACATTTGCTTGATTTTTTTCCCCCCACTGACCTATTATACCTTCCTTCCTATCAATTCCTCCCTCAGTAAACAATGTAGTGGCCATTTAGTGGGAATGAGACAATCCTACCAATGGGACATATTGGGGCAACATACATCAAAGTTGCTGGTGAATGCAGCAGGCCAAGCAGCATCTATAGGAAGAGGTGCAGTCGACGTTTCAGGCCGAGACCCTTCGTCAGGACATATTGGAGTTGGGTGAAAGAAAAGAAACTCGTCAAGAGGATACAAACTGAAGATGGATCAAACCTGGATCACTGAAGATACCCAGTGACTGAAGAATCATGAAAATGATTCTTCTGTGCTCCAGGGTTTATGTACATGGGAGGAAAAATATAGAAGATGGTGCAGCAAAGATCTAACCTGCACCCAGATTTCAAGATCTGCACATGAGTTTGCTTAATTGGAATTTGGGAGTTTATGGCTGTTTGGAAAGCATTTGAAGTAACTTTCATGACACAGAACTGTTGAAAGCTTTTGCTCTGGATCTGCAACCTTGCTTTAATTCTGTTAACTCAAAATTGCATTACCCTTGGTCTGGCTTAGTTTCCAAAACTCAGAAAATGTAAACTGAAGGGGGTGGGGAAAGAGGTGAATGTGTAAGACAATCAAACGTGGATCCAAGACAGTGTGTCTGTCCTTGCTCCTGTCATAGTTCTCCTCTCCCCTTACAATATCTCGATTCAAATAAAAAATACATTCGCCGTTACATAGATTAGAAGCATTGATGTTATGTGCAAAAGGACCAGAATTGGAGGTATGCACTGTTGAGGATTGTATGATCAAAGAGCTGAGCAAAATGAGATCAGAAGGCATAAAGCATTCTTCAATCAGTAAAAAATAAAGGCAAAATGTTATCCACTGCTCCATTAAGATATCAGTATGAGATTTGAAAGTAGAAGTACAGTATATCCATGCATATTTCCATGGTCAAATTCACATGCCAATATAGACTTCAATTATCCGTACTATTTTTTAAACAAAAATGATATACTCCAGGTTTTCATGATCCATTTACTATTTGTCTATTACAGTTCATATTGCCTGCTTTACATTTGGATTGGCCTTTCATCTTAATATTGTTTCTTAGTCTGTCATTACAAATAGTATCTTGTGCTCTTTAGATGGTATTGCAAATTATTCAAACGTACTATAATGTCACAAACGAGAAAATCTGCAGATGCTTGAAATTACTATATTTCACTCGACTTCTCTTGTCCCATCATTGAAATGTTCTAGTGCCTAAGAAGAATAATGTGAGCTGCCTTAGTGACTATCGCACGATAGCACTCACATCTACAGTGATGAAATGCTTTGAGAGGTTGATCATGATTAAACTGAACTCCTGCCTCAGTAAGGACCTGGACCCATTGCAATTTGCCTATTCACCACAATAGGTCAAAAGCAGATGCAATCTCAATGGCTCCCCACACAGCCTTAGACCACCTAGTCAGGATGCTGTTCATCGACCATAGCTCAACATTTAACACCATCGTTCCCACAATCCTGATTGAGAAGTTACAGAACCTGGGCCTCTGTACCTCCCTCTGCAACTGGATCCTTGACTTACTAACTGGAAGCTCATAATCTGTGTGGATTGGTGATAATATGTCCTCCTCGCTGATGAACAACACTGGTGTACCTCAGGGCTGTGTGCTTAGCCCACTGCTCTACTCTCTCTATACCCATGACTGTGTGGCTAGGCATAGCTCAAATACCATCTATAAATTTGCTGATGATACAATCATTGTTGGTAGAATCTCAGATGACAATGAGGGGGTGTACAGAAGCAAGATATACCAACTAGTGGAATGGTGCTGCAGCAACAACCTGGTACTCAACATCAGTAAGACGAAAGGGCTGATTGTGGACTTCAGGAAAGGTAATATGAAGGAACACATACTAATCTTCAGAGAGGAATCAGAAGTGGAGAAAGTGAGCAGTTTCAAGTTCCTGGATGTCAAGATCTTTGAGGGCCTAACCTGGTCCCAATATATTGATGCATCTATAAAGAAGGCAAGACAGAGACTATACTTCATTAGGAGCTTGAAGAGATTTGGTACATCAACAAAAACATTCAAAAACTTATATAGATGTACCGTGGAGAGTATTCTGACAGACTGCATCATTGTCTGGTATTGGGGTGGGGTGGGGGGGGGGGGAGGGACACTACTGCACAGGACCGAAAGAAGCTGCAGAGGGCCATAAATTTAGTCGGCTCCAGCTTGGGTACTAGCCTACAAAGTACCCAGGACATCTTCAAGGAGCGGTATCTCAGAAAGGCAGCGTCCATTATTAAGGATCTCCAGCACCCAGGACCTACATTTTTCTCAGTGTTACCATCAAGTCGGAGGTACAGAAGCCTGAAGGCACACAGCGATTCAGGAACAGCTTCTTCCCCTCTGTCATCCGATTCCTGAATGGACATTGAACCCATGAACACTACCTCAATTTTTAATATATATTATTTCTGTTTTTGCACTATTTTTAATCTATTCAATATACATATACTGCAATTGATTGATTGATCTTTCTTCTAGATTATGTATTGCATGTATTGCATTTGCTGCTGCAAAGTTAACAAATTTTGCGAGACATGCCGGTGATAATAAACCTGATTCTAATTCTGTTCCCACAATATATGGACTCACTTTCAAAGACTCTTCATCTCATATTCTCAATATTTATTTATTATTATTATTTCTTTCTTTTTTGTTTTTGCACAGTTTTTTCATTGATTCTATTATGGTTATTATTCTATTATGGATTTATTGGGTATGCCCATAAGAAAATGAATCTCGGGGTTGTATATGGTGATAAATACGTACTTAGATAATAAATCTATATTGAACCTTGGAGTATTAATTCAGATGAGTCATGGTATAAAATAATAGTTCGAAAAGGTGGGGTTGGTCTCTGAGGTCTGGAAGACTGACTGTTGTGCAGCAATGCATATACCATTTGAATCCCTCAAAGCTTTTTCTGTTGAGAACTTACAGCACAGTACAGATACTTTGCCCCAAGATGTTGTGCTGAGATTTCAACCTCCTACCCTCCTACATAGCCCTCCAAATTTCTGTCTACATCACTTTAGTTATGAACTGTTGAGAGCAGGAAATTTTCCAGGTTTCATTCATGTCCTGCTGATTAGTTTGTTTTCAACTGATTCTTCTGTTTCAAAGGAGGAGCAAAAATCATGGTAGTCCAACAAAAGCCTTAAAAGTTGCACAAAAGTGAATTAAGTCAAGTTCCCATTTGGCCTTAGCCAGCAACTGCTGTCTTTTTGAAATGAAGTTCGAAAAATGAGTGGCCTGTAATTTCTTCAAGAACCAGTTAACAAGATTTGTGCAAAAAAAAATTGTAATTTTTCATTCATGGGGATTTTCCCTAATTTTTCCTGAATATTTAATTTCGTAATGCCCACTGTTTCCAAATACTTCTCCGAGGATCATCACCATGTCACGATGGAGGGGCCTGTGTGTTCCTGAGAGTGATAGTATCTGGAGTTTAGGCATCTGGCTCTTAGCTTCTGTTGGGGTCATCCATGGCAAGGGAGAGGTTCATATGAAGAACGATCCACCCAAGCCCTCAGCGGTGGAGCTGGTGGAAGATGATGACAATCACAATGGTAGTGAAGGCGAAGGAAGAGGGCAGCAGTGAAGGGTCACCAGTCACCTTGATTCCATGGCCACTAGGCTCTGACCCTGATCTGTCAAGGACTGCAAGGTGGCTGCCCGTGCATCAGCCTCCCGACATTACACAAGGTCATGCATAGGCATTCTCCATAGGGGAACCCACCCGAACATCCAGGAAGGAGAACATCATACTTGTTTTGAGTGATTGCACTACTTCTATACTAGGCTTGAAGAGTCAGAGTTGTACAGCACAGAAATGGAGCCTTTGGCTTGTTCAGGCTAACTTTTTAGACCTCATATTTGACCAAATCAGGAACAGTCCAGATACACAGCTACTCATTTAGCTGTGCTTGAATGAGTAGTGTGCATAGCCTCTGGAGAATATTGAGCAAAGCTGAATGCTTTGAAGTTGGTGTATTTTGCTAAATGTCTCCTAGATAGGCTTAAATTGTATCATCAATTGGGTTGATTCCAATTTACCTTTCTCCCAAGAATCGTTTTGTGATTCTAAGTGATTTTTTTTCAAGGTAAGTAGTTCTTAATCATCTCGATGACAACTCCCATGCCTTGGTTCCTGGTGCAGAAAGTCTGTGATCCACAGTGTGGGAATTGTGCCTTGGCAGAGCTGCTGATCTTTTGAGCTTTGCAACCTTAATGATTTACCAATAGTGATTTCCCTAATCATTGTTTTGAATCCTGTTCATTAAGAAGGTTGTATTAAGACAAGACATTATGTTTTAATATAGTCTCTTATAAAATGCACATTATTAACCTTTCATTGTAACCCAGGGAGCTAATAATTGTAATAATTCATTTCACTGGTAGCAGATATTTAGCAGATATGCAGACAAGAATATGCATTAATTAAGTGACACAGAGGAAAAGTAAACATTTTAACTACTGTTAAAACCTTCGCATTCCAATGCAGAATGAAATATGTGCAATTGTTATTGAACCTGTGGCTTCATCAAAGGATTCAAAGTATGTAAGCAGTATACAACCCTGACTTCCATCTTCCCCATAGACAGCCATGAAACAAAGAACCATGGAACCCGTTCAAAGAATAAAAAACATCAACCCCCCCACCCCACGTGCAAAATAAAAAATCACACAGATGGCTACAAAACCCCTCTAAAAATACAAGATATACAACACAAAATCATATTTCAGTTCAGCTCAGTGTTCAGGCTGCCCTGATTAGAAAATCGCCCAAGGATAGCCAGGAAAAAAAGGAAGTGACCAGAAAATAGAACATGAATTAGTGTGCAATCTACAAACTGTGTCGATTAAACCTTGCTCCAGCATCATCCTCCAACAGCCTCGAGGGAGAGAGGGAGTGATCATTGAATGGAAGGACCTTCCCTCAGGATCAGCGAGCGAGCAAGAGAGAGACAACGTCCTAGAGCAGCAGGGAGCAGGAGGCTGGTAGATGGCGCTGAACACTCACTACCCTCCGCACTTGCCTTGAGGATTTCAGTCTTCCTCAGCACTTTAATCAGCAAGAGATGGAGTTGATCATGGGCTTGTGGCACTGCAGCAAAGTACCTCTAGTGGTGCTATCTAATTATGCAAAAGCTAAGGGAGCTGCAACATATGAGGGGTGATTGATGTTCATGGCTTAAGATAGGCGTCAATTTTCAAAAACCTAGCACATTTATTTTTCAACATAGTTCCCTCCTACATGTACACACCTAGTCCAGCGGTCGTGGAGCATACGGATCCCTTCTTTGTAGAAGTCGGTGTGTTGGACCTCCAGAAAGTGGTCCACAGCAGGGGTGATTGATAAGTTTGTGGCCTAAGGTAGAAGGAGATCAGTTATTAACTTCAAACTTTCTGCATAATCACTCAAAGAGTTGAACTGCATGTACATGTAACGAGAGCTGTATAACTCATCTCCTTCTACCTTAGGCCACGAACTTATCAATCAACCCTGCTGTGGACCACTTTCTGGAGGTCCAAGATGACGACTTCTACAAAGAAGGGATCTGTATGCTCCATGACCGCTGGACTAACTGCGTAAATGTAGGAGGGGACTATGTCGAAAAATAAATGTGCTAGGGTTTCTAAAATTGACTCATTCTACCTTAGGCCACAAACTTATCAATCACCCCTCGTATTTATCTCCAGGTTAAATGAAACATTCATTTCTGAGAGAGCTGCATAAGGCAATTACTGACAGGCCGTTGCCTCCTGCTGAAGAACCTAGAATTAAGATTACAAAACCTGGATAATGGATCATCCATTTCAGACATAGAAATGTTCTTCAGCCAGATGCTTGTGAATCATAGATACAAGAAATTCTGCAGATGCTGGAAGTCTTGAGCAACACACACAAAAAAAGCTGGAGGAACACAGTATGTCAGGAAACATCTATGGAGGGAGAAAAACAGTTGACACTCCTGGCTGAGACCCTTCTTCAGGACACAAAGGAAGGGGGCAGTGCCCAGTATACGAAGATGAAGATCCATAATTTCTTGAAAGTGGTGTCACAGGTAGATAGGGTTGTAAAGAAAGTTTTTGGCACATTGGCCTTTGATAATCAAAGTACTGAGTTCTGGGATTGGGATATTATGTTGAAGCTGTATAAGAGATTGGTGAGGCCTAATTTGGAGTATTGCATAACACACACAAAACGCTGGAGGAACTCAGCAGGCCAGTCAGCATCTATGGAAAAGAGGAGTATTGTGTGCAGTTTTCGTCAATTACCTACAGGAAAGATGTCAATGAGATTGAAAAAGTGCAGAGAAATTTTACAAGGATATTGCCAGGGCACGAGGACCTAAGTTATAGGGAAAGTTTGAATTGGTTAGATCTTTATTTCCTAAAGCGTAGGAGAATGAGGGGAGATTTTGATAGAAATATACAAAATTATGAGGGGCATGGATAGGGTAAATGCAAGCAGGCTTTTTTTCACGTGTTGGGCGAGATTATAAATAGACGTCATGGGTTAAAGGTGAAAGGAGAAATCTTTAAGGGGAACATGAGGGGGAACCTCTTCACTCAGAGTGTGGTAAGAGTGTGGAACGAGCTGCCAGCAGACATGGGTTTGATTCCAACATTTAAGGAAATTTGGATAGGTAAATGGATGGGAAGGGTATGGAGGACAATGGTGCAGATAATGGGACTAGGCAGATTAATAGTTTGGCATGGACTAGATGGGCCAGAGGTGGTGGAGGGGTATGAAATAAGATCCTACGGGGCAATAAATGGAAGAGGTAAAGAGCTGAAGAAATAATCTAATATGAAAGAACAGTGGACCATGAAATAAAGGAGAAGGGGAACCAGGGAGAGGTGACAGGAAGGTAAGGACAAGAAAAGGAGTGAGAGGGTAACCAGAATGTGAAATGGAAATTGACAGACAGGAGCCTCCGCTCCCACACCAGCAGGCACAGGAAGAGTTTCTTCCCTGAGGCTGTGACCCTGCTGAACCTCACATCACAGCGCTAAGCAATATTGCACCCGTATTGTACTGTCTCAGTACTTCTATATTTGTGTGCTGTAGCACTTACTTTGTAAATGACACTATTCTTTGCATTTCTGGTCAGATGCTAACTGCATTTCATTGGCTTTGTATCTGTACTCAGTACAATGACAATAAAGTTGAATCTAATCTAATTGCTAGAAGTCAGAGATTTCCCACATTTTGTGCATGGTGCATGTGAATCATTAGAATTCTCCACATTGTGAGGCTATAGATATTGTGATTGAGTGCATTCAAGATTGAGTTCACCAAGTTTGGGGCACTGAGGAAAAAGGAAAGACAAGACTGTATAAAATACCTCTCTCTCAAAGAGAACCTCCTAAATTCCTCTAAAGATGATGGAGTGCTTGTAACCCCAGGTGTAATGTAAATATTGTAGGCAATTTGAACTTAGTGATGTGATAACAATTGAACCTTTTTGTTTAATTTCAAAAGTGAGAAGTTTCTAGGATATCTGAAAGCAGTTTGTATACCTTCAGGACAAAATGGGCTGGAGTGTTCTGCCAGGACCTACTGAATGGATTGACTTTAAATGTACTATTTGGTCACATTTAAACAAATGGACCACAGGAATTAATAAGAAGCTGCAGACTAATTTGTATTTAATCTAAAATTGTAAAAATATGCTTCAAATAACAGTAATTGATAAAAGTAATTATTGATCACTTTGCAGGATGTTGGCAATTACCCCCTTAATTTAAAGGCAATCTAATAAAGTGATTATTACTTCACACTACCGGCAATGTGCTGATCAGCTAATAACTTGTCAGTGAAGTTAGTTGAGGGATAACTGATGACCAACATTGGAGTTAATTCTCTGCTTCTCTAGGAGAGGCATGGGATCTTTCATGCCTATGTGCTACCTAGCCCTGGTTGCTGCTGCCCAGGGTAAAACTGGACAGGCAGAAGCCTGGAGCTACTTGCAAAGCCATCTCCACTATAGGTGAACAACCGTCCACCAGCTCAGCGGCAGCCAATGGTGAATCACTGTGTTAAAGTGAGAGGACCGTCAAAGGAATACAGGACATGACAAATTATAGAGGACCAATTGTACGTTTCTTTTGAATGGATGGGTAAAAGATACTTGAATATAGCACAGTAACAGGCCCTTTGGCCCACAACGTTGTGTCAAACCAAATAAATTGGTAATCAAATGGCCAACTAAGTTAATCCCTTATTGCCTATACAATGTCCATATGCCTGAATTTTCCTCACATTCATGTGCCTATCTAAATGTCTCTTAACAGTCCCTGATGATTCTGCCTCTACCATCATCCCAGACAGTGCATTCCAGGTACTCACAACTCTCTGTGTGAAAAAACTTGCCTTGAACATCTCCGTTAAAATTATGCCCTCTCACTGTAAATGCACACCCTCTGATATTAGATATTTCAAACCTGGGAAAAAGATACTGACTTTTACTCTGACTAGACAGTTAGTCCTGACGAAGGGTCTCGGCCTGAAACGTCGACTGCACCTCTTCCTATAGATGCTGCTTGGCCTGCTGCGTTCACCAGCAACTTTGATGTATGTTGCCTGACTTTTACTCTATCTTGTTGATATGCGTTTGATTCTAGCTTTGTGTGGAAAGGAAGACTGAAATGATCAGTAACAAAAGGGTGGCAGAATTTGCACACTACCGCCCATGGGGATTCGGGCTTTGTTTTATTCATTTGGTGTTACTGAGGGATTAACGTTTATGGTGAATGCTCAACTGCTTCTAAGCACCCCAGTTCAATCCTTAAGAATCCCATATTCAAGCTTGACCTTTGTCCCATCTGGAATCAGATAGGAATCCTGCTTCACAGTATGTATATTTCCCATGAATCATGAACACTTGTCCCCGTACTTGTCCCCTTTCCCTTCAGAGTTGAATGAGACCTGTTTCTCCATTCCCTTTGGGTTCAATGAGATCTGTTTCTCCATTCCCTTTGGGTGGAATGGGACCTGTTTCTCCTTTCCCTTCAGAATTGAATGAGACCTGTTTCTCCATTCCCTTTGGGTTCAATGAGATCTGTTTCTCCATTCCCTTTGGGTGGAATGGGACCTGTTTCCCCTTTCCCTTCAGAGTTGAATGAGACCTGTTTCTCCATTCCCTTTGGGTTGAATGAGATCTGTTTCTCCATTCTCTTTGGGTTGAATGGGATCTGTTTCTCCTTTCCCTTCAGAATTGAATGGATCCTGTTTCTCCATTCCCTTTGGGTTCAATGAGATCTGTTTCTCCATTCCCTTTGGGTGGAATGGGACCTGTTTCCCCTTTCCCTTCAGAGTTGAATGAGACCTGTTTCTCCATTCCCTTTGGGTTGAATGAGATCTGTTTCTCCATTCTCTTTGGGTTGAATGGGATCTGTTTCTCCATTCTCTTTGGGTTGAATGGGATCTGTTTCTCCTTTCCCTTCAGAATTGAATGGGATCTGTTTCTCCATTCCCTTTGGGTTGAATGGGATCTGTTTCTCCATTCCCTTTGGGTTGAATGGGATCTGTTTCTCCATTCTCTTTGGGTTGAATGGGATCTGTTTCTCCATTCCCTTTGGGTTGAATGGGATCTGTTTCTCCATTCCCTTTGGGTTGAATGGGATCTGTTTCTCCTTTCCCTTCAGAGTTGAATGAGATCTGTTTCTCCATTCCCTTTGGGTTGAATGGGATCTGTTTCTCCATTCCCTTTGGGTTGAATGGGATCTGTTTCTCCATTCCCTTTGGGTTGAATGGGATCTGTTTCTCCATTCCGATTGAGTTGAATGAGATCTGTTTCTCCATTCCCTTTGGGTTGAATGGGATCTGTTTCTCCATTCCCTTTGGGTTGAATGGGATCTGTTTCTCCATTCCGATTGAGTTGAATGAGGCTGCACCGGGATGTAGGCTTAGCCAGCTGCATCACGGGCACACAATCAAGGACATCTTCAGGAGGCAATTCCTGAAGAAGGTGGCGCGCACATGTCATCACCTCAGAGGACCTGTCCTGATCCATTATATAAATGTAATTTCAAAGGAAGCATAACAGCAGCTCTACTTCCTCAGGAGCCTGTGGAGTTTTGGCATGTCATCGAAAACCTTGGCACTTTCTATGGATGTGTGGTGGAAAGCCTGCTGACTGGTTTCATTACAGCCTGGTATAGGAACACTAATGCCTTTGAGCAGAAATCCTACAAAAGGTAGTGGATTCAGCCTAGTACATCATGGGTAAAACCCTCCCAACCGCTGAGCACATCGACATGAAACATTGCTGTAGAAAAGCAGCATCTATCATCAAAGAGCACCCAGGCCACGCTCTTTTCTCACTGCTGCCATCAGGTAGAAGGTACAAGAGCCTCAGGACTCGCACCACCAGGTTCAAGAACGGTTACTACCCCTCAACCATCAGGCCCTTGAACAAAAAGGGGAGAACTACAGTCATCCCACTTCTGGTGTTCCCACTTTAAGGACTCTTTATCTTGTTATGTCATGCTAGTCATTTATCGCTGTTTATTTAAATTTGTATTTGCATAGTTTGTTGTCCATTGAGCCTGTTTACAGTTACTGTTCTATAGATTTGCTAAGTATGCCTGCAGAAAAAGAATATTTGGTGACATGTATGTACTCATATAATAAATGTTACTTTGTACTTTGTAAGGACCCTCACCACTTAGAATATACCCTTTTCCCATTACTACCATCAGAGATGAGGATGAGGAGTCTACAGACCTATATTCAACATTTTAGGGAATTCTTCTTTCCCTTTGTATGAGATTGCTGAATCATTCATCAACACTACCTCACTATTTTGCTTTATTTTCCACTATTTATTTTTTATATATTCTTATTGTAAGTTATAGTGATTGTTTATGCCTTATAGTGTACAGCTACCGCAAAATAACAAAATTTGACAACACACTTCAGTGATAGTAAACCTGATTCTGATTCTGGGTATTTCTAGCATGTTCTGTTTTATTTCAGGTACTTAGCAGCTTGCTTTTGATGTGTTAAAGTTTTTGGGTGCGTTCATGTCAGCTACAATGCTTTGGGCTGAGTGTTGGGAATTGGAATTACTATGGATAGCTGCTTGATAGCAAGCTGAATCTGAGTGTTCTCCTTCAGTCCTGTACAGCTCCGACCACAAGCAAAAAAAAAAATCTGCAGATGCTAGAAATCTGAAAAAAAAACCTGGCGAAACCTGAAAACCCTCAGCAGGCTAGTCAGTGTCTGCACAGATCTAAAACAGTAGTTCTGATGCCGACTGGAAATTCTACTCATCTGACATTGTCTGAATTTGAATGCACCCAATCAGCAAATGAGATACTCTTCCTTAAACTTGCCCTTTTGCATCGAAGCTCAGTGGTAAGGACTAAAGGAAAACAGATGAGAAATTGGAGTGTGATGGAGAATTAAAATGACGGTCCATTGTGTAGTTGATAGAATCTACGTGGACCAGCAAGATCTTTGATAAAAGGTCCCACATGATCGACTGGTCCAAAAGTTTTGAGCACATGCCATCCAGATCGAGTTGGCAGAGTGGATACAAAATTGCCTTGGTATTGGACAGAATGGTGATGGTGAGGTGTTGTTTCTGTGACTGAAAGCAAGGGCTGGAGGTGTACCACAGGAATTGATGCTGCTTGTTACATAAATGAACAATTTGGATGTGGATGTATGAGCAGTGATAAATGTTTGCAGATGACCCAATAATTAGTAGTGCTCTTGATATTCGTAGGCTACAGGATGGTAATGATCATTTGGTAGGAAGGGCAAAGCATTGGCAGATGGGTAGCCTCCAACCTGATGGCATGAACATTGACTTCTCTAACTTCCGCTAGGCCCCACCTCCCCCTCGTACCCCAGCTGTTACTCATTTTTATGCACACATTCTTTCTCTCACTCTCCTTTTTCTCCCTCTGTCCCTCTGAATATACCTCTTGCCCATCCTCTGGGTCACCCCCCCCCCGTCTTTCTTCCCGGACCTCCTGTCCCATGATCCTCTCGTATCCCCTTTTGCCCATCACCTGTCCAGCTCTCGGCTCCATCCCTCCCCCTCCTGTCTTCTCCTATCATTTTGCATCTCCCCCTCCCCCTCCAGCTTTCAAATCCCTTACTCACTCTTCCTTCAGTTAGTCCTGACGAAGGGTCTCGGCCTGAAACGTCGACTGCGCCTCTTCCTATAGATGCTGCCTGGCCTGCTGCGTTCACCAGCAACTTTGATGTGTGTGGCAGATTAGTTTAATCCTGTTGTGTGAGGGAGGAATAAGGGAGGGGGGGTACGACAGAATGGTAAGGCCCAAATGAATGTTGAGGAAGAGAGACTTCAGTGTACAGGTCCAAGAATCCTGAAAGGAAGCAAGATTGGTAAAGTGAGAAATAAGGCAAGCAGGATGATCACTTGAAGGGTCAAACAATGCTGCAGCTGGTAGAGTCAATTCCTCTTCATAACTAAAATTCTTCCTGATGAATCTTCTCTGTATCCTCTCAAGTGCAGACACATCCTTCCAATAGTGCACAGAACACATTTTTTCGGTTGGGACCCACCTAATGTTTTCTGAAGTTGCACATGGAGTGCTGGGGGGACATCCCCAGGGCCACAGAGAACGTGCAGACTCCACACAGAGAGTGCCATAGGTCAGGTTTGAATCAATGGGACTGTGAGACAGCGGCCCTAATAGCCCTATTGCCACTCACCACTTCAAGTACTCATGAACTAGAGATGCCCAGGAATTGGTGGGGATGTTTTTTTTTTCAAGGGTTTGATCACAACCTCAGATTTGGAGAGTCTTGATCTGAAACATCAGCCGCTTAATTCCGCCACAGATCCTGCCTGATTTGCTGGGTTCCTTCAGCTTTGCTTCTTTTCGCTCCAGATTACAGCAGTTGCAGTCTCTTGTGCCTTCCTAGTCACCTAGTTGTGAGAACTTTTGGCTCACTCTCATCTGCAGATAGAAAATAGAAACCTGGGAAAGGTCAGTCCATTGACCACGTCTACAAGGAGCACTGCCTCGAGAAAGCAGCGTCCATCATCGAGGACCCCCACCACTCAGGCCATGCTCTCTTCTCGCTGCTGCCATCGGGAAGAAGGTACGAGAGTTTTAGGTCCCACGTCGCCAGGTTGAGGAACAGTGCTTACTCTTCAATATCAGGCTCCTGAACCAGCATAGGTAACTCCACGCACGTCACCACTGCTGACTGTAAGAAGTTTGTATGTGCACCCCGTGACCACGTGGGTTTCCTCTGGGTGCTTCAGTTTCCTCCCACAGTCCAAAGCTGTACCAGTTGGGAGGTTAATTGGTCATTGTAATTGTAAGCGTTAAATCTGGGCAGCATGACTCAAAGGGCCAGAAGTGCCTATTCCGTGCTGGGTCTCAGTAAACAAAACATAAATAAATAAACACTGAGCTGATTCCGCGAGCTACAGAGTCACTTTCAAGGACTCTACAACTCATATTTTCATTATTTATCGCCCAGAAGGCGGCAATGGCAAACCACTTCAGTAGAAAAATTTGCCAAGAACAACGATGGTCATGGAAGACAATAATTGCCCACGTCATACGACATGGCACATAACAATCAAGCAATTTATTTATTTATTTTTACTTGTTTTTTTTTATTTGCATAGTTTGAATTCTTTTGCACATTGGTTGTTTTTCAGTCTTTGTGTGTAGTTTTTCATTATATTGTATTTCTTTGTTCTACCGTGAATGCCTGCAACAAACTGGACCTCAAGGTAGCACACGATGACATATACGTACTTTGATAATAAATATACTCTGTATTTGATAGTTTGTACACAGAATGAAGGGCGAATATTTGAGATCTAAATGCAAAACACAAGAGAAGATAAAATAAGTCTATTTTTGCAATTACGTCTCAGAGTCCACGTGGGGGCGATAAAGCCTTCCTTTTAAATGGAGCCGCCAATTTCACCGATTATTACTGGAGCGTGTCACCTTACAATAATTTATGTTATAAACAAAAAACACGTTTTGAGAAGTTTAGGGTGAAAGCCGGTGAGAAAAAAAAGATAGCGAGTGTTGTACAGCCTGATTAATCGCAGGAACCGTGTAAAGATGGGTGGGGGCGGGGGCTCCGGTGAATTGTCTCAAACACAAAGAAAGGTAAGTAGGCAAGGAATCGGCCCCGCCTTTCAACGCAGAAATCCCGTTAACGTGCATAAAGATGCCCTTAAAACAATAGCTAAAAGCAACAGAAACACATTTTACGATGCAAGAGCTACCTCAAAATAAATTTAAGAAATCTTAACCCACCCCTCCACCAATTTTTTACCCAGAGGCCGTCCCAGTTGTCTTTCTCCGCCCCCTTTACTACACTTTATTTGCATGGGTTGTTTTTTGGGGGGAAAAAAAGACAAAAGTCACGCAAAAGTGGGCAACAGATTGTAGGAGAAACCAAACAAAATGCCAATGGGCACGGAGAAAAACGCCTGCAGCTAGGGAGATAAAAAAAATGCTGTTGGCTTCGTTGGTTGTGTCTGGAGCGACTAGTCGGTTTCGAAAAGTTAAGTCACAGCGCGAAAAAGTTGGAGAGGAAATTTCCTTTTTTTGGCAAAACTTTCTCCTGCAGTGCATGGATGAGATCAAGAATCGAGCAAAGTGTCGGAAAGGTCAACGCTTGTTCCTTGTTCGCTTGGATTGTTCTTTTATGCGTTAGTTCAGTGAGTATTTATTAACTTGGGAATTTGGAAGACGGGGGGGGCAAAAGAAATAGATCAACGATGTATTGGGTGGGTTACAAAACGCGACCTCTGGAACAGTGGATGTGAAAGGAGAAAATATTTTAAAAAACGATGGCGGAAAAAGATCAAGGGAGAAAAGTGACTGTTTATAGAAGTATTTCATTGAAATATCTGAGCGAGTGGAGACCCAAAATCCCGGCTGATGAGAATCAGCAGGAGTCGAAACTTTTATCCAGTGTTGCCCAGCCCCCCATATTCGAAGCTGCTGGAGCCGGCAGTCAACAAAGTGTGCTCAGGTCTACCGGCAAACTGCGGTCAGTTTGCAAACTGGTTTCTGCCAATGTCTCCAGCCCGGAGGTGAAAAAAAGCCATTCGATCTCCCCGTCCATCCGCCAGCTCTCGGAGCTCTTCGACCCCGTGGAGAGCAGCCCGGCTGCCGGTGTGCCGAAAGCCCGGTTCCACGATAAGACTGCCGAAGGGGAGTCCCTGGCTCCGGGCAAAGGCAGTCGAGAGGAGGAAGCGGGGCTCGAACCGGTACCCGCGGCCTGCGGCGGGGAAGGAGATGGGACGTCCGGGGTGAAGGTACACGAGGTGCCCCCGCAGGGCAGAGCTGCCCAGCCGAATTCTGGACAGGTTACCAGCTGGCCCAGCGTCGCCGAGATGCTCAAACTCTTTGGAGAGAGAAGATCACCACGACCGAGTTCAGACGCCCCTGACTTCAGTAGCTCTTGCCCATGGGAGGTAGCCCTGGACCAAAGCGAAGCGGCCGGCCGGGGGGCTCCCTGTCCCGAGACCGAAGGTGCCCAGGCCAGCTGGGGTGAGAGCACCAGCGCTCTACCGCCACCGCCGCCCCCTCGGACTTTCTTTCCACCAGCTCCAGTGTTGCCTTCGTGTTCCTCTGGTGTGCATAAACAAGAGGCAAGTCAGCGATCAGATAGCGCGCATTCCAGGCATAACTGCTCCAAACCACAGGCCGTCCTCGCCGCTGCTGCTCCGGGCTCAGAGGCGAGCTCCAGCGACGAGAGGGAACGCAGCAGAGAGGCGGCGCCATACGCCTCCCACACCAGCTGCCGAGCCGGCAAGCTCTCCCGACCCCGGGACGGGTCTTCCGGCAGCGACGAGGATCACCAGCCCGTGGTCCACAGAGACGTCAAGAGGAGGTCGTTGAGGAAGAAGAAAGCCAGCGTGCAGGTAGGCGGCAAAGATGATGAGTCTGACAGCGATGCTCCTCTCTGCGTGTCCCCGTCGAGGCGGGAAGGTCAGCTGGGGCACTTCGCCTGCAAAAGCGATGAAGGTTTGAAGCCACTGCCCGGCGGAGAATTGGGCTCGGCACCGTGTGGCTTGGCAGCTCTTCCACGTGAGAGAAAACATTGTATCTCAACAGCTTGCCAGACAAGCAAAGTTGAACAGAGCCATAAAAGGTCCGTTGGACCGCTTGGAGATAGTGGAACGCCCATCACTGTAAATCAGCCTCACAGCAGCACCTCAGGGTCACCCATACCAATGGTCTCCAGAGTTGCAAAAGTCAACATCCAGTCATTCCTGCCGAGCCCAGGCAGCTCCCGGAGCAGCAGTAGGTACTCCAGCACTGAAACTTTAAAGGAGGAAGATCACTACTCAGCATTAAACAGGAACTTCCAAGGGGGTATGAGCATGCACCGGTCACCAGTCTCTGGCCACAGTGATGAGACAGTAAAGCATTTCAAACCACCAGTGCGTTCTCGACCCAAGCTGCCCTTTGGGATTGTCAAGGTAATGAATGAGACTTCCGCAGGGAGAGTGAGCCCGCAGTATGAATGTAGCACTGACAGATCTAAGCACAGAAAGTCTATGTCAAACCCTGATATAGCATCGGAAACACTGACTCTGTTTAGTTTTCTCAAATCGGACTTTTCAGCTCTCAGGATGAGGAGAAAGGAAAAGGAAGACTATCCCAGTGACGGGGTTAATCGCGGCCGCACTGGAGGCACGCAGTGCCAAAGCACAAACCGGCTGCGTGAGCTTGCCTCGGTGGGGAGGGGAAGGGGCTCCCTGACCCTGAGCCAGCAGACGGTGGGTGCGCGCCCCACCCTCAAAGACCTCACCGCGACTCTCCGCCGTGCCAAGTCTTTCACGTACTCCGACAAGCCGGCTCCCCGCAGGCTGGCGCCTCACAGCGCCATGAAACCCAGTAATTCGGAAGTCATGCTTGCGACCATAGGGTGCTGCGATTCTGCCTCCGAGGGTGAGGGCCCGGACAGCGTTGGAGGGAGAAGCGAGGGCGTGCGGCCCGTCGACATGCAGGTTCAGTACATCCAGGAGGCTGGGCAGCTCTTCGAGGAGATCAACATGATGTGGTCCCAGAAGGAACCCCTCGATGATTTTGGCCAGAAGGAGGTGGAGTGTCGTGAGCACGAGGAGGAAGTCGGGCTGTTTCCAAAGGGCCCCCAGGTTCTGTCGGCTTCAGCGGTCGGAGAGCTAAAGAGCACGCAGCGAGGAGGGTCCGAGGAGAACCTGTCGGGTGGGAAATCGGCCGATGACTTGTCGGGCCCTGAGTCGAGTATGACCGACGAGGGGATCGTTACCGAGCCTGAAAACGGATCCAGCAGCACTTTGTACAAGGACATTTCTAGTCACGTGTTGGAACGCAAGCCAGCCGGTGGCACGAGCATGGAGGATGATACGGAGCTGCTTGCCAGCAAAGGGTCTGCTCCCGCAATGGCCGCGGTGAGGACCAGCTACGAGAGTGTTGCAATTGGAGGAGACGTGGTGTACAATAAAACTGCCACCCCTGTGACATTGGATCCCCCTTCGACTCCCAGTTCCGTTCGACGCAGAAGGAAATATCCTCCTGGTGGCAACAATGGATCGGATTCCAGCAATGGGAGCAACGGAGAGTCCAGCGGTGACACGTACAGGTCCTTCAGTGACCCGATGCCACACAGGAAATGTCCAGAGGAGAGTGAGCATTTCTCTGTTGACAGCAACCTGCTGGGTTCGCTGAACTCTGTAAAAGGGAGCATCCTGGAGTGCTCAACCACCGCCTTATCAGAATGCACCGGGAGCGCAGCCAGCGACTTGTCGGTGTGCAGTGACGGCCTGAAGGACTACAACACCGTCATCCAGCGCATAGTCAGGGAGCCAGGAACCATGGACAATCTGATCGACGAGAAAGGTAACGGGAAGCTGGTGAAGAAGAAGTCACTCAGTGACCCAAGTCGGAGGGGAGAGTTGTCCACGCCAGGCTTCAAGGGTCCAAGTGAGCCTATAACCGAGATGGAGCAGGCGATACCCACGTCCAGCAGCGAACCGATCCTTTCTGAGCAGCGAGACGAGGTGGGGGACCTGGAGGAGTTCTCCAAACAGGTCAGGAAGTCCCGCTCGCAATCTGAGCGCACGTTGCCTTTGCAGGTGATTGAGGAGCAGGATAAAGCTAACCTGCAGAGCTTTAGCCTGCACCCAAAGCTCACCGAAGTTCTCTCGCCGAGGTCAATGAGGCGGAGCTCCAAGAAGCGTAACAACAGGGTGACGCAACAGGAAGGTAGAAAGTATGAGATACCCGGTGAGATGGACCAATCCCCACCAGCCAAGACAAGGCCATTGTCCAAGCATGTAAGGCACACAAGTGAACCAGCCAGTTTCGTTCCCATATCGTCCAAAGTTGTTGCACCTGAAACACATTTGTCATGTAGCCAACCAGTTCACGTTGCTACCCCAGAGCCCACAAGACAATCGAGGAAGCAGCTTCCACTTGCACAGACTCCGTCCTTTGAAGATGTCACCAAGCAGTACACTTTGAAGGGGGAACCACCCGTTGTATCTCCTGTGGATTTGCCCGTCATGGCTTCTAGTATGCCAACCAGCTCTGAAAACCGTGTACCCTCTCTATCGAAACCAAATGGAGAACTGGCACCAAACACGAACAAGGCCAAGCCTCAAGTGGTGAGTGAATTGGGCTCCCAATTATTTTGCATTGATTAAGCTCTCTTTGTGCATCATTTTGGTCTGAAAGTTCTGTTAAGTGCTCCAGAATGTAATTTAGTTTTGGTTTATAACTATGAGTTTCTGTTTGAACTTCCTGCCATGTTTAATCATGCAGAAAGAAAGACTAAACCTTAACCTCTAGGAATGCCTTTGAATGCAAATCTACAGCACTCTTTTTGGAATTGGGAAGTCTGTTCCCATCAGCCTGAAGGGAAAACTGATGTTTAGTTCACTAAGGCCCATTGTAGTTGAAGTCAGATTTCTTTTTCTCCATGTAAGAATTCAGCCAACATTCGAGAGCTGTCTGGGTTCCAAAATTAGTTCTGAACAACAGAGCTTGTTCAGCAGTATATCTTTCCTTTAAAATCTAATGTAGCTTTCACTTGGGAAGAAATTGAATTCTGGCTGCAAGAGTACAAGGGTCTACTCTGACTTGTCACATCTGCAATGAGCAAAGACAATTGGATTAAGTTCTTCACTCCATTTGTAGTAACTGGGCAGGACATTATCAATGCAATGCTTGGGTCTTGCCGTAACCTGTTGACTTCCTTCTGAACCTGCACTGTTCAGGGATGGATAAAGCCCAAAGTAAATTTATTATCAAAGTATGTATATACTCTGGGATTCATTTTCTTACAGGCATTTCATACAGATATACGATAGAATCAATGAAAAATTGGAAGTAAAGACTGACAAGCTACCAATGTGCAAATATATTTTAAAAAAACAAGTCTGTAAATAATATTGAGAACTTGAGTTGTAGAGTCCTTATATGTGCATGAATCAAGTTGAAGTGAGTGAAGTTATCCATGCTGGTTCAGGAGCCTGAAGGTCGAAGGATTAGAACTGTCCCTGAACCTGGTGGTGTGGGACCTAAGGCTTCTGTACCTCTTTTCCAATGGCAGTAGCAAGAAGAGGGCCTGGCTTGGATGGTCAGAGTCCTTGATAATGGATACTCTTTTTCTTGTGGCAGTGTTCCTTAAAGATGTGCTTGGTGTGGATAGATAGAGAACGGAATTTCTGTTGTACTTCATTCTGCCTGTAAAGGCTTGCAGGAAAATGAATCGCAAGGTAGAATATGGTAACATATACATACTTTAACCATAAATTTACTTTGACCTTTGAACATGAAGTTACAAGTGAACAAGGATGAGTGATTTATGGAGAAGTAAAACATTGACATTTGGACTGTTAGCATGTGTTGAAAGGGCAATTGGTGCTCTTCAGATTGGTATCTTTTAAGACCAGCTGGAATGAAGATGTTGAAAGTATAAAAGAACAGGAATCTTGTGTTAGGTATTTGCCATGCATTTCTGACATGGACGTACAAACATTTTGGAAAAAAACAGCTTTGGTTGTGGACAGGAGTTGTCCCCGAGGCAACTCCTCTTTCCCTTCCTGCTCACCCTCTGTGATTAATCATGCTGAGGACAGGCAATATGAATACAAGTAGCTACCTGTTTTAAGTTCCTTCAGAAGCAGTCAGATTTTAATATCTTCACCCCCCCCCCCAGTTGTACATTAGCGTGCCACGGTAGCGCCGCAGTTAGCTGTAACAGCTCGGGGCATTTGGAGTTCAATTCCGGCACCGTCTGTAAGGAGTTTGTACGTGCTTTCCATGACCATGTGGGTTTTCTCTGGGCTCTCTCGTTTTCTCACACAGTCCAAAGACTAAAGTAGGAAAATTGCTCACTGTTAAGTTGTCCTGTGATTAGGCTAGTGTTAAATGGTTGGGTTGCTGGGCAGTGGACTGGAAAGTCCTGGTGGCACTGTATCTCTAAATAAGTGCAATTTGCCCCTAGCTTTCTGGGAGGGAAGGTGTTTGTTATGTGAGGAAGGCTGCCTAGTGGAGAGACTTAGTTTCAGTGTACTGCATCTTGATCAGAGGGATATATTTTGAGAGGAAGATAGACAAGTGTTGGGAAATGTAAATGGCAGTGAAGTCTTTTCACCCATCCTCCTTCACACCATCACAGTCACTGCTGCCAAGGACAGCCGCAGGGGAATTGAAGATAAAACCTGGCAACTGCTGCAAATCCAAAACATGAGCACAGTAAATGCTGGAAGTATAAAGCGTGAAGGGAAAAATGCAAGGATCAGGGATCAACTTTATATGCCACATGTATTTATATGGACAATGGACTGGGACTCTTTTTGGCCCAATTAAGCAGCTGCCCCAATTAGCCGAAGTTTCATGGAAATAGTTAAAACGGTATAAAAATAACAAATTGAGTAACAAATTATATATTTAAATGAATTGCAGAACAAATTCGAACACTACCAATAGTACTACAATACTATAAAACTGTACTAGCTCCTTTAAGCAATCAATGGATGAGTTCACAGCACAGTGAAGGACGTTTTTGTGTAGCGCAGCTCCCTCCTGAACAGATTTTCTCCAGGTGTATCTTTTATGTGCAATGTCTTGCCGGTTGTTTAGATGTAATGTTGAATTCCTTCAGGCTGATTTTGTTGTTATCTTTGAAGTGTTTCTTTTACCCACTAGGGGCTCACTGACCTTCAACTGGGAGTGAAGGATTTCTTTGGGGAGATGCGAGTTAGGCATCCAGATGACCTGACCTGTGCATTGGAGTTGGTATTGCTTTATCATAAGACCGTAAGATATAAGGGCAGAATTAGTTCATTTGGCTCGTCGAGTCTATTCTGCCATTTCATCGTGGCTGATCGAGTTTTCCTCTCCGCTCCAATCTCCTGCTTTCTTCCTGTATCTCTTCATACCCTGACTGAACAAAAATCTATCAACCTCTGCCTTAAATATACATAAAGACAGCCTCCACAGCTGCCTGTGGCAAAGAATTCCACAGATTCACCGCTCTCTAGCTAAAGAAATTCCTGCTCTTCTCCATTCTGAAAGAATGTCCCTCTATTGAGGCAGTGTCCTCTGGTCTTGGACTCTCCTACCATAGGAAGCATCCTCTCCACATCCACTCTATCAAGGCCTTTCACCATTCAATAGGTTTCAATGTGGTCACCCCTCACTTTTCTGAATTCAACTGAATACAGTTCTAGAGTCATCAAACACTCTTCATGTGACGAGCCATTCAATCCTGGAATCATTTTCATGAACTTCCTTTGAACCCTATGGAATCCTGGTTGAGATACCGTGCAGATTGGTCTCCTGCAGTACACTGGTGTCACTGTATTGTCATTCCAGCTGATCTTTAAGGATTTTTTTGTAAGGATCTTTGGTGGTGTTATTCCATGGCTTTCAGCTGTCTACTGTAGTTGGTTCATGAATCAGCTCCCTGTAGGATTGACTACTGCTCTATAGACTAAAAGTTTTGTTTGGGCCTGTAGTACATACAGTCATATAGCTACATACATATAGCTAATGCAGTCAGATTTATCTAGTTCTAACATAATTGGGGAATGAATGAACCCTGTTTGGAATATGTACTCCCTCTATGCTTCATGTCTGTAAATATTAAATATAGTGCTTATTTGGGAGGTAATGTTCTCTATTATGTTTGCATGTAGCACATGAGAAACATAGAAAACTTACAGCACAATACAGGCCCTTCGGCCCACGAAGCTGTGACTAACACGTCCTGACCTTAGGAATTACCCAGGCTTACCCATAGCCCTCTATTTTTCTGAGCTCCATGTACCTGTTCAGGAGTCTCTTTTAAAAGACCCTATCATATCCACCTCCACCACCGTTGCCGGCAGCTCATTCCACGCACTCACCACTCTCTGCGTAAGAAAACTCCTCTGTACCTACTTCTAAGCACCTTAAAACTGTGCCCTCTCGTGTTAGCCATTTCAGCCCAGGGAAAAAGCCTCTGACTATCCACACAATCAATGCCTCTCATCATCTTATACAGCTCTATCAGGTCACCTTAGGGAAAGAAACTTTGCATTTTTCACTAAGGTGATAACTGTGGAAACAGAAAAACAATCCTGCAAGGCTACTTGAGTGCTCATTACATAGGTACATATAAAAACAGGTATGGGTAATTTAGCTCCTAGTGGCAGCTCAACCATTCTATAGAGACTGCTGTTTCACGTAAGTTGCACTTTCCTGTGCTAACCCAATATCTCTTGATTCTCTTGTTATTCCAAGTCCATCAGTCTGTGTATTGACTATTTAGCCTCTATAGCCGTTTGGACGGCCTGCACTACAACTTAATCAGCTGACTGCTGTTATGCTGGTGTCTGTCAGTAACACATCGACAGATTGCTGGAATCCGTTATTAATGGCTAAGTAACTGGACACTACAAGAAATTTGATCTCTTTAGAGAATGTCAGCAAAGATTTGTAAACAGTAGATCATAGTTAACAAACCTAATTGAGGTTTATGAGGAAATTGTAGACATGAATACATGGATATTTCTTATAGGGCAGAGGTATTTGACATGATTCTATTTAAAAATCTGTTAGCTAAGATAAGTTCATTAAATTGAAAGCACATATTTTTCCTAGTTAAGTGAGGGTAGTAGTTAGTTGTAATGATTGTGTACTTGAGTTGGAAGGAAGCAATCAATGGTGTCTGCATTAGGGCCTTGACTAATAACTATATTAGTAACACAGTGAAGAGATACACACACAGTGGCCACTTTATTAGGTACACTGCACACTTGTTGTTAATGCAAATATCCAATCAGCCAATCATGTGGCAGCAACTCAATGTATAAAAGCATGCAGACATGGTCAAGAGGTTCAGTTGTTGTTCCGACCAAATATCAGAATGGGGAGGTAATGTGATCTAAGTGACTCTGAGTGTGGAATGATCGTTGGTGCCAGATGGGGTGGTTTGAGTATCTCAGAAACTATTGATCTCCTGCAATTTTCATACATGACAGTCTCTAGAGCAGGGGTTCCCAACCTTTGTTTTTAATGCCATGGAACCTTACCATTAACAGAGGGATCTGTGAACCCTTGGTCTAGAGTTTACATAGAATGGTGTGAGAAGCAGTGAGCGACAGTTCTGTGGGCAAAACAGTGGTGTGCAGAAGAGCATCTCTGAATGCATGACACGTCGAGCTTTGAAGTAGATGGGCTATAACAGATGACCATGAACATACACTTAGTGGCCATTTTATTAGATACAGGAGGTACTTCATAAAGCAGCCACTGTGTGTATAGATATTTCTATAATAAATTTACTTTGAATTTACTTTACTTTGAAATGCACTGTCACTTGGCTCAACATCCACACAAATGCTTTTCCCCTCTTAGCGTCAGGTCTAGCAAAGTGCTATAAGGAAATTCAGTGTTTAAAAATAAAGCTAAACAGCTTCCACTTTGTGACACTTTGAGTTATAGCACAGCCAAACATATCACACTGTGAGATCCATTCTACTCAGTCTATATGGGCTGTCTCTATGCATGGAGAGCATTAGAATATTGATGTGAAAGATTCCATTCACCAAAAAGGCAAGAACAATTTTTGCCATTCACAGTGCAAGCTCACTCATCTCATGAATTGATGTCACTTTCTCCGTTAAATCCACCCAAAAGTCTCTTTCATGCTTTTATAGTCCCGGCAATGGGTAAACACCAAAGACCCAAAAATAATATCCTGCTGACATATGACCTGGCATCAAGGTAAGTATGCCATTAACAAAATATTTTTATGACCCAGTAATCATTGGTGGCTGTTCTATTTATACCACAGCAGAAATTCATGCAGATTGGAGGAGTCATGTTGCCATGGAGAAATACAAACCAACAAACGAGATGGAGCACATAGGGAGAGCTTTTGTTTGTGAATTCTGTCTCGGAACACTTGTGCTAAAGCATGTTAGACATTAGCACTAAGGAGACATCTAGTATTAGCTCTGAGCACTTCCAGGTTAGATTAAGGAAAATCTCCCACTGTTCAGTCCAGTGCTATTCCTTAATTCTTCCCCCTTTCCTCCTGCTTACATCCATGATTTACGGAATAATAACGGGAAGCTTAAGGTTGACCCTTGGAAGTTTAACCTGACAAATGAATGCAGTCTAGGGATTTTTAAAAAATGCTTAATGGGCAAAGCTATAATCCTGATTCCAAGGTCCAACTCCATATTGTGAAAATTGAGGTCGTCAACTGCGTTGCCCATCACAAACTCCCTTCTGTAACCATCAAGTTCACCCCTTACTCTGGCATCTGTCTAAAAGTAATATTTGGCCAGCCATTTTCTCTGTTAGATTGCAGATGCTGAAATCTGGAGCAGTTATCCCCTGAAGGAACTCAGCAGGTCAAGCAGCATCTGTGGGAGGCAAGGAACAGTTGTAGTTTCATGTGGGAACTCTGCATCAGGTCTCTCCATATGATCACGAATGAAAAGTCATCAAGTGGATGTTTTAACTCTGATGCTGTCCAATGCAATTCCAACATCTGCACACTGCCCCTCATTAATACAGTTCATTTGGGTCGCCATGGTAGCGTAGTGGTAAACACGACACTGTTAAAGTTCAGGGTGTTGGAGCTTGGAGTTCAGCTCTGGTGCTGTTTGTTAGGAGTTTGTACGTTCTTTCTGTGGCCTTGTGGATTTCCTCCGGGTGCTCTGGTTTCCTCCCACAATCCAAAGACGTACCAGTTAGTAGGTTAATTGTTCATTGTAAATTGTCCTGTGATTAGGCTAAGGTTAAGCAGATGGGATGCTGGGCAGTGCGGCTTTATTGGGCCGGAAGGGCCTTTTCTACGCTGTATCTCAAAATAAAAATAAGTAACTAACATCGTCCGCCTCCTCCTCAGCCGCAGCTCATCTGCTGCTGAAACTCGTGTCTGTGCCCTTGTTCCTTCACTTTTCCATTGCACTCGTTTCCCTCATTTTGATCTCCATAGAATCACAGGCTATCCTTACACCATCTGCTCATATCACAGCTTGCACCATGTCCTGACCAATGATCCCGGCCACTTGAGGCCTCTGTTGATCAGGGTCCATGGATGTTGCTTCCTCGCTGCCTAGATACACAGGCCAGTGCTATCATGTTTGCTGTTGTGTGCTGGGGCAGCAGGCTGAGGGTAGCAGACACCAACAGAATCAACAAACTCATTTGTAAGGCCAGTGATGTTGTAGGGATGGAACTGGACTCTCTGATGGTGGTGTCTGAAAAGAGGATGCTGTCCAAGTTGCATGCCATCTTGGACAATGTCTCCCATCCACTACATAATGTACTGGTTGGGCACAGGAGTACATTCAGCCAGAGACTCATTCCTCCGAGATGCAACACTGAGCGTCATAGGAAGTCATTCCTGCCTGTGGCTATCAAACTTTACAACTCCTCCCTTGGCGGGTCAGACACTCTGTGTCAATAGGCTGGTCCTGGACTTATTTCCATCTGGCGTTATTCACATATTATTATTTAATTATTTATGGTTTTATATTGCTATATGTATACACTATTCTTGGTTGGTGCAACTGTAACGAAACTCAATTTCCCTCGGGGTCAATAAAGTATGTCTGTCTGTCTGTCAGGGCAGTACAATATGGAGAGCAAGCTGTTGTCCATGTAGCAAGCTCCCCCTTCTCCATGCATCTGAACCCAAAGGAATGGCTGAGACTGGTACAGCTTGGCAGCAGCTACTTCACAGGAGTTGCCGGTCAGCGCTGAACTCAATGTAAAACTGCCTCAGAGACTCCAGCTCCAGATTCGTCCCTTGGGATTTACTCCCGAAGCCTTCCCCATGCGTGGGCATAGCCGCAAGGCAGTGGAGGCTTGAGATCAGAGGTGAGCCGATCTGCCCGAAGCAACTGGTTTTTAAGGTGCCAGTAACCCGCTTTTGCCCCTTCTCCTGTCAGTGGAAACAGTTCTGGCGGCTTGGTAGCTAAGCCACATGTGAAGGCCAGGAGATGCACTTGTTTGTCAGAGGCCATTTGAGACGCACGCTCTTGGGAGCATTTAATAGGTCATGGGAGCTTGTCCCCATCACAACAACCTTGAGGAACCCCATACTTGCTCAGTTGCACCAATTCCTACTGAAGCAATGTCTTGATCTTAGCATTTTCTTCCTTTATTCCAATCCTTCTATGGTTACATTCCTCCCTATCTAGCAATCCCTTCTACCACTATAATTATCCATGATAAATGCAGTACTTTGATATTAACCAAGACACGCTTGGAAACCGAAGAACCACACTATAAGGGGTCAGGCCCTGCCATTAAAATCAAGGTCAACTTCAAACAGGTGCTCAGCAATCCGTTGCATGGTGAAGCTCACAACACCTACTAACGTCAAATCAGTTTTGAAATCAGTGCTTGAAAATCTTTCACCTACTCTGGCTCAAGTCTCCAGTCCGCTCTTTGAATGCCTGTCTGACATCTCCAATCCACATCGCCCCCCCCCCCACCCGAAACTGACTCCTGGGTATGATTCCAACCCAAAACAGTATGGCAGTCAATAAACCTGACCCAAATCTGACAGGTGCAATCAGATACTTGTGAGGCCAGACTAGGTATCTGCACTCCCTGATTCATTTTCAAAGGTTGCTGGACAAATTACATTATATGCTTAAAAGCAAATTTACAATCCATGAGATAAAAACGAAAGCAGTAATATGGTTGGGAAGTTGACCGAAAATAAGAGTATTGATGATTGTATGTCTTCCAAAATGGAGCAAAGTATTGAATAGGTTTAAAAATGCTGGTCAACATTTAACAAGACGCCACTGAGAGTTCCTGCTTCCTTCCTAGTGTGATGCAAGTTATAAATCTCAGTACACTTCTCTGCTATTTCAACTAAGTCATTGCCATACATGGTGGAAGAACTAGGGCTTTGGTGTAGAACTCGTAAGAAATATCAAATGCAATATTTCACCACTGTACTCTGCCCTAATCTATGTCTCTCTTAGGTTAACAATAGAGAGCCTCCTGTACATCGGTACGACCTGATGTAGATTGGGAGGCCACTTTGTCGAGCACTGATGCACTCTGTCCACAGAAAAATTTGGATCTCCCAGTGGCCACCCATTTTAATTCCACTTCCCATTCCCATTCCAATATTTCAATCCGTGGCATCTTCTACTGTTGCGATGAGGCCACACTCAGGTTGGAGGAACAAGGCCCTGTATTCCGTCTGGGTAGCCTCCAACCTGATGACATGAACATCGATTTCTCAAACTTCCATAATGACCCCCCAGCGCCCCCTTCCCATCTTCACCATTCCCCATTCCCATTTCCGTTTCTCTCCTTACCTACCCATCACCTCCCTCTGTTGCTCCTCCCGCTTTCCTTTCTTCCATGGCCTTCTGTCCTCTCCTATCAGATTCTCCCCTCTCCAGGCCTTTATCTCTTTCTCCTATCAACTTCTCAACTCTTTACTTCACCCTCCCCCTCCCAGCTTCAGCTATCACCCACCACCCTCTATTTCTTCTTCCCCTCCCCACCTTCTTACTCTGACTTCTCATCTTTTTTTTCCAATCCTAATGAAGGGTCTCGGCCCAAAATATCAACTGTTTACTCTTTCCCAAAGGTGCTGCCTGGCCTGCTGAGTTCCTCCAGAATTTTGTTTGTGTAACAAGCTTCCAATCCATTTCATCAGCTTATCACATATTCCCAGTGCTCTTATTTTTTTAGCTAATAATTTATTTTTCTGTGGGCACACTCAGCAAATCTATAGAACAGTAACTATAACAGGATCAATGAAAGATCAACCAGAGTGCAGGAGACAAGAAACTGTACAAAATCAGATATAAATAAATGGCAATAAATAACAAGAACATGAGGTAATGAGATAAGGAATCCTTAAAGTGAGGTAATTGGCTTTGGGAACATCCCAGTGATGGAGCAAGTAGGTGTAGTTATCCTCTTTTATTCAAGAGCCTGGTGGTTGAGGGGTAGTAACTTCTTGAACTTGGTGTGCTGAGTCCTGAGGCTCTTATACTTTCTACCTGATGGTAGCATGGCTTGGGTGGTGGGGGTCTCTGATAATGGATGCTGCTTTCCTAGGGCAGCGTTTCCTGCAGGTGTAATCAATGGTTGATGATCATTTTTTTTTAAACTCCCAGAAGAACACATGGCCCAATGGACTCCAGCAGCAGAAGACCACGAGCATACACTCAGTAGCCACTTTATTAGGTACAGGAAGATCCTAATAAAGTGGCCATTGAGTGTATATGTCTAAAAGCTTTTGCTATTACCTTTGAGATTTAAAAAGAAACTACAGATTCTCATCACTTTGAAGCTTTTATTTTAAATCCTGATTTCTAGATTTTTACTTTTACTGAAAATACTTCTGGACGATCTTTCTTCTTGTTTAATGTTTTCTGTATCAGAACGAGAAAGAAGCATTCAATGTTTGTACCAGATCAAGGGTCCCTCAGCTCTGCCCAGCATAATGGAAGTTGGGGGACTTGGTTGCAAACCATGCAGTCTGGAGAACTAGTGGGGTCATTGTATTCGTAACACACACACAGCTGGAGGAACTCAGCAGAGCAGGCAGCATCTGTAGCAGGAGTAAAGAGCCAGCATTTCCAGCCAAGACCCTTCATGAGTCCTGATGAAGGACCACGGCTCGAAACATTTGCTTTTTATTATTCTTCATAGACGTGCTTGACCTGCAGAGTTCCTCCAGCACTTTGTGTTAACTTTGGATTTCCAGCATCTGCAGAATCTCTTGTGTTTAGGGTCAATACCTTGGTCTTTTGATAGTTAGCTGTGGTTGTGCATTCTTTTGTGCTAACTGCTTGAAGCGGGGGGGTGGGGGGGAGGGGTTCATGAAATCTCAGACAGAAGAAATATAGTTTTTAAAAAATTCACAAAATTAATGGCAAGTTAAACATTTCAGGATGACAACAGCAGTTCTGTATCAGATCCAAGAATAACAAGCTCAAAATGTTCCGTTTCTCAGTGTATGAGGTACAGTATATGCTTCATGTTTATGATAAATTATCATCCTGTCATTTTTGACATGTGGAAGGAAAGGACGAGAGAGAGGGAGGAGGAGTGGCTGGTTTAAAATGGGTATATTAATTAAAAGCTAATAATTCCATCTAATTCAAAAAGGATAAAAGAATTGAAAATGTAGATAAAGTGTCATGGTAATAACTGCAGAAAATTGAGCCAATAGAAATTTAATATTTTCTTTGTCAATTTTGACATGAAAATTGTTCTAAAGACTATGTTGTAAATAATCAGTCATCAGCAAAAGGACTTGCGGTGGAGTTACTGGCAAAGAGTCAAGAAGTACACTTGCAAATTATGAATGGAAGTCTCCATGTTGGGTCAGTATTCATCTCAAATACAATCTGCAGTTCTGCTGATGGAGCACATCAATGCAGAGTCTCAGAGGAGTTGGAGAGTATGGCCGTAATTATCAACTTTAATCATTTGGATCAGTTAAAAGGATTTTATAATAGGTCAACAGCAACTTGCATATGGTGCCTGAAATGTAGGAAAGAAGGGAACGCCTTTTGGAGAGGTGCATCAGACACTAACCCACCGAACAAAATGTTAATTCAGCTGATGAATGGCCTGAACAATGTTTTGGGTCCTAAGGAGCCACCCAGAAGTATAGAGTGGTGGGTGGAGACTGTTGTTGGATGGGAAATTAATTTAAGTGCTTGGACTGCTCAAGGTGTACCTGCCATTGGTGGAGAGATGAGCAGCTAGGACATAATTATGAGGGCAGTGGGAGAGAGGGGGAGTTTCACAGGCATCATGAATGATAGAAGGTAGGGATAGAGCTGTACTCCCCAAAACAGACCCATCAGCCCAGCTGGTCCTTGCCAATCAAGACTCACATCTAAGAAAACTATTTTGCCCAGATTTGACCCATATCCCTCTAAGCTTTTCCTGTCCAAGTGTCTTTAAAATGTCCACTCTCAGTCCACAATGGAGGCTCATATCAGAATCAGGTTTATCATCACTCACGTACGTCATGATTTTTTTTCGCAGCAGCAGTACAGCACAATACATGAAATTCCTATAGTACTGTGCAAAAGTTTTTGGCGCTCTAGCAATATATATGTGCCTAAGACTTTTGCACAGTACTGTACCTACCTCAACCACTTCTCTGACAGCTCACTTCATGTTCTGACAACTCTGTGTGTATAAAAGTTGCTCTGCAGATTCCGATGACGCTAGCCCTCTCACCTTAAATGTATGCCCTCTAGTTCTAGTTCCCAACCCTGGGTAAAAAATTGTGCACATCCACCTCTCTTGAACCCCAGATGTAGTTTTGTACACCTCTAATAAGATCACCCCTCTTTCTCAAAACAAGAGATGCTGGAAATCCGAGCAACACACACAAAATGCGGAGGAACTCTGCAGGCCAGGCAGCATCTCTGGAAAAAAAGTACAGTCAACGTTTCGGTCTGAAGCCCTTTGGCAGGACTGAGTCGAGTTTTGGGCTGAAATGTCGGCTGTGCTTTGTTCCGTAGATGCTGCCTGGCCTGCCAAGCATTCTGTGTGTGTCACCTGTCATTCTCCTTTGCAGTAACCACAAATACTGGGGTGAAAACAAATATACTTTTAAATCTATAAAATGATTCTGATTTTATCTCCAGCCATCCACAACAGCATTCTCATTGTTTGCTGAAATAGTTAAAATGTTTATTTCCTGGTGTATGATTTATTTCCTGGTATACTCACCTTTTGAAAACTGATTAAGTGAAGTGTTCGTAACTCGGGGAGAGACCTGTAAGTTTGTATTTACCCTATTTCCATTGAAGATTCTTTTAAAAAAAAGGTTCAATCATAGGACGTTACAGCACAATACAGGCCCTTCAGCCCATGATGCTGTGCTGATCTTTTAGACTATTTGAAGATCCATCTAACCCTCCACTTTCCATCATCTACATGCCTATTTAAGAGTTTATTCTACGTCCCTAATGTGTCTGCCTCTAGTATCACCCATGGCAGGACACTGTACGAACCCATCACTCTCCATGTAGATGTCTTACCTCTGATCTATTTCCCCTACTTTTCTCCCATCACTTTAAAATTGTGTCCCCTCATAATAGCCTTTCCTGCCCTGGAGAAATGTTTCTGGCTTTTCACTCAATCTAAGCCTCTTAGCATCTTGTAAATTTCTATCAGGTCACCTCTTAAATTCCTTCGCTCCAAGCGCACTCAGCCTTTCCTCATAAGATATGTTCTCTAATCCAGGCAGAATCTTAGTAAATCTCCTCTGCACTGTCTCTAAAGTTCCACATCCTTCCAATAATGAGACATTAGGTATTCATTCCTGAATCTTTTAAAAGTAAGCTTTGTTTCATAATCACTCTACTTAAGCCAATTCTGGAGCCCTCTAACATTCTGTTGACTTCACATTCTACTCCATCCAAGACTGATATATTCTTTCTGAGCTAATGTATAGAGAACTCAGATGTAGACTGTGCCCTTAATTGAGGAGGGAAAATGGCTGTCGCAGAACCTTTCTTTAGATTTTAACCCTCAGGTTAGAAAGGGTAACACTTCTTTAATCTTCATGAATCATTTTAGTATCTGACAGCTTCCTTTTGAAAATAATAACATCTAAATCTTTTTAGACCTTAGTTTCTCACCATTTCAAAATCTCGGTCATCCTGCTAGGATTAAAAATGAAGGCCTTTCCACCTATCAGATTTAAATCTATTTGCTAAAACTTTGCCTATTCACTTAATCTGTCAATGTCAACTTTTGATTTCACAAGTCCACCTATATTATTTACAATGCCACCAATCTGTGCCTCAGTGGCAAACTTGGAGATGCACTTAATGATTGCTTTATTAGGTACAGGAGGTTCATAGTTTCCTGCTGCTGCAGCCCATCATTTCAAGGTTTGATGTGTTGTGCATTTAGTGATGGTCTTCTGCACACCACTGTTGTAACATGTAGTTATCTGAGTTACTGTCACCTTACCTCAGCTTGATCTAGTCTGGCCATGCTCCTCTGACCTCTTTCATTAACAAGGCCACTAACTGGATTTTTTTTATTTGTTTTTCACATCATTCTCTGTAAACTTAAGAGATGTGCCCCTGAAAATTCCAGGAGATCAGCATTTCCTGAGATACTCAAATCACCCAGTCTGTCACCAACAATCAGTCCATGGTCAAAGTCACTAAGATCACCTTCCTTTCCCAATCTGATGTTTGGTCTGAACCTCTTGACCATTTCTGCATACTTTTATGCATTGTTGCTGCCACATGATTGACTGATTAAATATTTGCTTTAATTAACAAGCAGATGAAATAAGCAGAGTGGCCACTGAGTATGTCACCATAGACTACCTTGAGATTCATTTTCTTGCAGGCATTCACAGAAGAACAAAGAAATGTTTCTGAAACAGTGAGAAGTACAGACAAACAATTTGCTCAACAAAAGACTGACCTAATTGCTGTTCTTAAGTCATCATTAAAGAAGGAACATTTATAAGTCTTACTGTTTTTGATTCATGTATCTCACTCTTTGAACTACTCCATTTCCCATGACGCTGACTCTCACTGGGACACCATTTCACCTACACCTGTTCCTTCCCGACTCTGAGGAACTCGCAGGCCTCTGCACCACAATTAGGTGATATTCCTCTCGACTCCACAGTCCAAGCCATTGACGTTTCTCAGCTTCTAATGCCTCTGAGATCAATTGATTCAACTGACCCAAGGATTGAGCTGGGATTTTCTTGGTCAGCTTGTCTTATCTGTACATTGATCAGACGATTTATATGCCCAACCATCAAATGCAGTGGTGAGTTAACTCTCTGAATATCAGATGAGATGTGCATCAATTTTAAAGAAAGTTGATAAGAATCAAAATAACTGCATTAGCTGCAATTCCAGATGCTCAGAGGCGTTAATATGAGGAATGTTGAATGTTGTGGCTCATTTGATTTTGGAATACAAAGGTTGATCTCTTCTTGATTAAGACAGTGATTTTCCTCACCCCCTCCACTGGCTGTCATGCCATGAGCTGCCCAGTTCACATGCTCTGAAGTGCTCTTGCTGTTTTTTCCTTCACCTCTACCGCTATTATGTGACTAATTCTCAGCTTCTGCTTGATTATGCCCTTGTGAGATGCTCCGGGAAATGACAGGGACATTAGCAACATTGAACGACACTTGGGCTATAACATGGATAGGAAAGTTTTAGAGAGAAGTGGGCCAGACAAGAGCAAATTAGTCAGTTAAGTAGGCATCTTGGTCAGCATGGCCCAGTTGGGCTGAGGGGCTTGTTTCTCTGCTGAGTGATGCTGTCACTATTGTTCTTGTTATGATCAAGTGTTGTTGTATTCCCATGTCATACACATTTAACATTTATTGCCTGGCTGCTACACATACTTTTACCTAGAGCAGATCCCAACCATAAACCTTTGCGAGATAACTGGTTCCAGGCTGATTGGAATTCGAATCCATTGCTGATCATTGATTCCACAAGAAGTGTTGCTGACACAAAACTTTAACTGGCTTCCCTTTTCACAGATGCTGCTTGATCTGCTGAATCTTATTTCCTATTTGTTTTCAAATTCCTGCATCTGCAATTTCTTTGTTTTCCAGATACTTCCCTCACCAAGCTAAAGGATGAACCCACTACTAAAGCTGTTGAAAAATTTGTGAATGTCCATTCTAGGCCCTACCATGCATGCTGTACTGAAAACAGACTGTTAATTTGTAAATAGTCCATTTTTCAGGCCAGGGCTAGACTTCTAGTCTCAAAATATTCACCGTTACTGGCATTTATTAAACATTTTGCTATGCAGTGTCATTTCCTGTTCTTTCACTATGTATACTTATGAACTGTTGAATGAGGGTAGTTTTAGTGCCAGATGGTTGGCTGAAGATGGTTTGAGTTCACACTTGTTGGAGTGCAAGTCTGTTACAATACAGACGTAAAGGAAAGGCAACAGGGCTTATTAGAATTCTGCTATATTTCTCAAAATGTGTTAAATTTGTGAAATTTAGACATACCCAATTATGAAAACTCAAAGGCTTCATTGCTTCTAATAAAAACAGAAAAAGCGGGAAACATTCAGCAGGTTTAATTGCTTAATTTGAAGAATTGCAGAGATGGAAGATGGCCTGTCATGTACATGTACCAAGAGCAGGTGCTGCAGAAAAGATGAAATATTTCTAAATGCTACCACTCGGTGGGGGAGGGGGGGTATGGTTGTTTAAAGGGTGGGTGGACTGGAACTTGCTGATTTCATTTGCAGTGTCACCTGAAGGGAATCCGATGGAAATGCAAGTAGGTGCTGAGTTTACTGGCCTCAGATTAAGCAGGGAGATTTTTCTTCCGACAGAGTTGACCATTAGAAATGAAGGTGGCAGGATTATAAAGTTCATGAACCCGTGTCTCTGCAGTTGACCGTTAAAAATGAAGGTGCCAGAATTATAATATTCATTAACCTATGATTCTATTAATGTGCCAATAAATTGAACCTGCAGCCTTTGTGAATGATACAAAGGGAAGTTTCACAGGTGTCGTAAATTGAAATGCAAGCAATTATACATTATGAAAGCTTTGTTTAAAAAAAATCAAAACTGCCCAGTTTCTTGAGCTCCTAATCACTTCAGGTGCAGGTTGAAGCTGCCACAAACACAATGGATCTTCGCGTCTACTGGTGAGGTTAGAGAGTTGTATGAACTGCCAGTGGCAGCTGGCCAAGATTTAATAGTGGAAATATTAATTCTCCAGCGTTTGGTTTGATTTCCTTTGAAGATCAGACGTGTGTTTAGTTTCTTCCCCTCAGATGATTAGGTGGACGAGGTGGAGTATATGACTGACTAAATTGTACCTTTTGTACACTTGAGAGAACTTGATGGGCTGAACCACCTTTGATCTTTTTATCGCCGCACCCTGTTACGTTCTCTCTGTGTGTTTACCCGTATCAGCTCAAATCACAGGATTTCAGCTTTTGGCACATTTGGTTGACTTTTGGAATAGATTTAAAAGTTTGTTTGCAATATGCCATATGAAGTATGTATCTAAATATAAAGTCTTACAATTTTAACAGCACTGATTTATAAATAGACCTTGTTTCTATAGAATATTTTCTATCCTATGGAAACTAAACTTTCTTGATTGTGTAGGTTCTGATGGAGAGAACTCTGTGCTCTATGGGGAGTCATTTCAGTAACAATGAGGGTTGGTGTTTTCCTTGAACTTCTGCTTAAAAGCCATTCAACATCTGCATTTTCTTTGGCCACATTTCTGACTTTCTTGTTTTGCTTGTTCAGTTTAGACAAGAGATTATCCAACAGTGGGTCTCTTTTCCAGTACATAGGTTGCCATAAAAGTGGATGACGTGTCCTTGCAGGAAACAGACCTGAGACACTTCACAAGCGAACATAAGACATAGAAGCAGAAATAGACTATGTTGCCCATGGAGTCTGCTCCACCACTCCATCATGGCCGATCTCTTATCCCTCTCAATCCCATTCTCCTGCCTTCTCCCCGTAAACTTTGACGCTCTTGCTAATCAAGAACCTATCAGCCTCCGCTTTAAATACAGCCAGTGACTTAGCCTCCACAGACGTCTGTGACAATGAATTCCACAGATTCACCAGCCTGTGGCTAAATAAATTCTGCCTCATCTGTGTTCTAAAGAGACGTCCCTTGTATTCTGAGGTCATGTCTTCTGGTCCACTATGATAGAGCAGACACAGCATTCATAGTAAGAGATGTGAAAATGGTGCTATTGCAGTGAGACATGACAGACCAATACCAGGTCTAAGTGGCAAAATGTCAGGTAAGGCATGTGCATTCCTGAACTTCCATTGAGTACCTTACTTGATGGTATTTTATGCAGAAAATTTGTCCCACAAATTCAAAGAATTAATACTTCAAGCAAACTGGTAGTTTCAGGGTTAATAATCCCTTTCTGGCTTCCAGTCAATATTATTAGCCGTCATCAAGAGTTCTCCGTAAAACAACAGTACTGGAGGAACCATTTCTGTGCAGAAACTTTGCAAACTAATTAATAATATCCATGAGCAGCCTGTCGCAGTTTATCAAGGGGAACAGCTGGCACTCACTCTGTAAGCATTTTCTTGCATTTTCTCAGGCATATTTTTCCTTTCGTGGTCTTGGTTTGACTTTTTTAATAATCTGATGGAAGAAGTTAAAGAAATACCTTGTGTGTGGTGATACCATTTTAAATTTCACAGTTCGCTGTAACGTTCTCTTGATTCTATGAGAGATCTTATCCCCCTGTATCTTCTTAAGGGCGCAAAGATTTACCATTATCTGGGCATGTGCTGCTACCTTGTATGTTCCAAGGAGATGCTAGGGAGTGATGAATACATTTGGAAACAAATCCTGTCACGTAATATTGCTGTAATTGTTTGATGGAGCCCTCATGGTATTACTCATGGTAAGTTAGACAATCACTCTTTTAATAATGACAGGCATGTTAAACCATGCTTTGTGGTACTTTGTTACTAAAATATATCTGTGACTAAGTTGTTTCGTCCCTTTTAAGGTCATAGTTTCTAACTACAGTAAGCAAACACAGGCTGAAGTTAAACTAAGTTTAGCATCTGAAGACATTCTAAATAGTTACAGTTTACAAGTTCATGTCTTCCGGCTTCCATGCCTTCACTTCCACAAAACGGTGGCAGTCCTGATGAAGGGTCTGAGCCTGAATCGTCGACTGTCTATTGCTTTCCATTGATGCTGCCTCATCTGCTGAGTTCCTCCACCATTTTGTGTGTGTTACTCTGGATTTCCAGTATCTGCAGAATCTCTTGAATTTAAAATGATGGTAGAATTTGGATTGAGGCTTCAAGAAGCACCCGGGAGCCACCTGGTTGGCAGAGTTTGCAGATGTATCTCGATGTGGTAACATAACATTATTTTATCAGTGTTAATTGATAAAATAACACTGACGTAGTATTTTACAATTGTAGATATTGAAATGACTGGGCAGGAGGTTGCGTGTGTACAAATATTAGACTTATTTTTATTTATAGAGCAATGTGAGGTGTTGCTCTTAGTAAGTAGGAAAGGACGTTGTAAGGAAATTTGGGTCCAATCACAGAGACGGACCTCCTGGGAGGCTAAAGGAACTTGCTACGACCACATTGAGCCTCACCGAATGTCCCAAAGACATCCTATGTGGATGCATAATGGCTTGGAACGGCAGCTGATCTGCTCGTCATCGCAAGAAACTATAGAGCAACACACACAACATGCTGGAGAAGCTCAGCAGGCTAGGCAGCATCTGTGGAAAAGAGTACAGTCGACATTTCGGGCTGAGACCCTTCCGCAGAAACAATAGAGAGCTGTGAACACAGCCCAGCACATCACAGAAACTAGCCTTCCTTCCATGGACTCTGTCTACACTTCTTGCTTCCTCAGTAAAACTGCCAGCATTTTCAAAGTCCCACCCATCCTAGATACTCTCTCTTCTCCCCTCTTCCACTGGGCAGAAGATACTAAAGCTTGAAAGTATGTACCACCAGGCTCAAAGACAGTCTTTACCCATCAACCACAGCCTACCGGTCAACCTCGACGCTTTGCAATTTGCCTACCGGAGCAACAGGTCAACGGCAGATGCCATCTCTCAGGCCCTACATTCCTCCTTGGAACACCTGGAGAATAAAGACACATACGTAAGGCTCCTCTTCATTGACTACAGCTCTACCTTTAATACCATCATTCCAAATAAACTGATTCCTAAGCTCCGGAACCTCGGCCTTAGCACTCAGATCTGCAGCTGGATATTCAACTTCCTCACAGACAGGATGGACCCAGGCTGTAAAAATAGGGGACAAGCTCTCCTCTACAATCACTCTGAGCACCGGTGCCCCACAAGGCTGTGTACTCAGCCCCCTGCTGTACTTACTGTACACCCATGATTGTGTAGCCAAGTTTCCATCAAACTCAATATATAAGTTTGCTGATGACACAACAATTGTAGGCCGTATCTCGGGTAATGATGAGTTTGAGTACAGAGAGGAAATTAAGAACCTGGTGGCATGGTGCGAAGACAATAACCTATCCCTCAACGTCAGCAAGACAAAGGAATTGGTTGTTGACTTCAGAAGGAGTTGTGGACTGCACGACCCAATTTACATTGGTGGTGTGCAAGTGGAACAGGTCAAAAGCTTTAAGTTCCTCAGGGTCAATATCACAAATGACCTGACTTGGTCCAACCAAGCAGAGTTCACTGCCAAGAAGGCCCACCAGCGCCTTTACTTCCTGAGAAAACTAAAGAAATTTGGCCTGTCCCCTAAAACCCTCACTAATTTTTATAGATGCACCGTAGAAAGCATTCTTCTAGGGTGCATCACAACCTGGTATGGAAGTTGTCCTGTCCAAGACTGGAAGAAGCTGCAGAAGATAGTGAACACGGTGCAGCACATCACACAAACCAATCTTCCATCCTTGGACTCACTTTACACCACACGCTGTCAGAGCAGTGCTGCCAGGATAATCAAGGACACGACCCACCCAGCCAACACCGTTTTCCTCCCTCTTCCCTCTGGGAGAAGGTTCAGGAGCTTGAAGACTTGGGAACAGCTTCTTTCCAACTGTGATAAGACTGCTAAATAGATCCTGACCCGGATCTGGGCTGTACCCTCCAAATATCCGGACCTGCCTCGCGGTTGTTTTGCACTACCTTGCGTTGTATTTTTCTATTTTCCATTTATGATTTATAATTTAAAAATTTAATATTTACTAATTTTTACTATTAATATTTTTACTATTTGTAATCCAGGGAGCGGGAAGCACAGAATCAAATATCGCTGTGATGATTGTACGTTCTAGTATCAATTGTTTGGCGACAATAAAGTATAAAGTATATACCCCACTGTTGTAAGACTATGGAGTTCCATAATACAATAAGAATGGACCCTTGATCTCACAATCTACCTCATTATGACGTTGTACCTTATTATCTGCCGGCACTGCACTTTTTCGTAGCTGTTACACTTTAGTCTGCTATTTTGCTACTTCAGTGCACCAGGTAATGAACTGATCCCTGTGAACAGTATGCAAAACGAGATGTTCGCTATATCTCAGTTTCACATGATGCATATGACATTAATAATCTAGTTTTAATTCTAATAAACAATAGAACAGAGATGAGGAGGGATTGCTTTATCCAGAGGGTGGTGAATCTGTGGAATTCATTGCCACGGATGGATGTGCATCATTGGGTATATTTAAAGTGGAAGTTAACGGGTTCTTGATTAGTCAGGGCATTAAAGGGGAAGGCAGGAGAATGGGGTTGAGAAGGATAACAAATCAGTCATGATGGAGTATAGACGCAATGGGCTGATTGGCCAAATTATGGTCTTATAACATGGAGCACAATAGAACATACCAAGCAATATAGCATCCAGCTTCTAAAGTGCAGGAACCTTTCACCTCAAGGTCATAAGGTATTATTTAATGCAGGCTGCAGGCTACGTTACAGATTCAAACCTCTTTTATTTGAGGTTTTATTTGTAAATCTGTGGACTCCAGAATAATGGAAGATTATGCAAATTTGTATTAGACCTAGTATGATGTCTCTGTGATCAAGGAATTCACTAATATTCTCCTAAGGCAGAGCTAACTTTAAGTTAAAGGAAGTAGCCTACGACAGTTCGAAGGTTATGCTATAGGACTCAGTTCATTGGTGAATCAAATGGTCTGTGCTCTATCTCCAAGGGCAGTCTTACTAAATCCACAAAAAGTGAAACTTGCTCTGTATATAAATTTTTAAAGTTTGGCTCTTAAAGGGCAGAGAAGACACTATCAAAATCAGTTCCTCCTCTTATCCTCCGAATTGGAAGAGAACTTCATGAGTGAAAGATGTCTTAAAGAGTCATTTCAGTGGAAACCTGGACAGGCTATCAAATAAAAAAATCAGGTCATTTTCAAACACCCAGAGTAGATAGCTCCCTTATATGAGACGCAGAGGGTGACTTGGTGACAAGTCCGCACTCTCTAAATGTTGCTTGGTGTAGGTAAGTGCCAGACATTGATTAGGAAGGAAGTTATCTGATAGCCCAGATGATGGTTGTGTCTGCTGATGGCCAGGGGAGGGTTATTTGGCCTGGTGGCTAGGGAGGCCATCCAGCCAGTGTGCCAGTTAGACTTGCCTTCTGTTGCCATGGCAGAGCTGAAGTGATGTGTCATTGATGGGATTAATGTAGATGGGCAAAAATGGTCATCATGGAGTCGAAGGGGTGGAAGCACAAAATAAAGGAAACAAGATACCAGACATTTGAAGTAAAAACAGAAAATGCACACAGCAGGTCAGTCAGCATCTGTGGAAAATGGAACAGTTAACATTTCTGAACTGGGGAAGAGAGAGAACAAATTAGTTCTAAGTACTGGACGGAGAGGTTGGGGAGGGATAAGTAGAAAAAGGGAAAAACACTGATAGAGTGAGTCCAGATGCGTTAGTGGGACCGTTACAAGCACATTATGTTTTGTCCGTTTAATAGAGTCATAGAAAAGTACAGCACAGAAACAGGCCCTTCAGCCGAACCATTTAAACTGCCTAGTCCCATTGACTGCACCCGGACCATTGCACCCCCACCCCCGTACCCCTCCCATCCATGTACCTATCCAGATGTGGGGCATGCCTCAAAGGGCAGGCTAGACAAATAGAATAAGAAAAACTGAGCCAAAAAATGACAGCCCGACACGACCAGTTCTTATGTAGACTGAAAGAACGCGAGGTACCTGAAGTCTGAGAATTTGACAGAATGCCCAGATGGGAGATGAGATGCTGTTTCTCAAGTTTGCATTGGGTCTCTTGTGACAATGCAAGTATCGAAATTGCACCACCATTCACTCCCGGTCTTCCATTTCCTGTGTGTATGAATGAACGAGAAAGTGAAGATGTGAGAAAGTCTTATCAGCAGCATGGTTCCACAGTGTACCTTACAACAATATCCTTTATTGTTCACAGGAACTGCAGTTTCTTTCATTTGCTAATTCTACTGAGAAGACAGCTGAGTGTTCAGCTGGAAGCATTTGCTTTTCCTCAGATAGCTAGTAATATCAATGCAAATTAAAACCAAAGCACCTTCGCAAACTTGTATTTCATTCATTTCTAGGGGGAAAACACTAGTCATGTTTCTGTTCAGTGCCTTTTTAAATTCAGTATTCATCCTGCCTTTACTGACAAGGTTGCTAGTATTGTATTACAGCAACACTCACAACACGCTGAAGGAACTCAGCAGGTCAGACAGCATCTGTGGAAACGATCAGTCAACGTTTCGGGCCGGAACCCTGCATCAGGACTGAAGAGGGAAGGGGCAGAGGCCCTATAAAGAAGGAGTGGGGAGGGTGGGAAGGAGAAGGCTGGTAGGTGCCAGGTGAAAAACCAGTAAGGGGAAAGATAAAGGAGTGAGGGAGGGGAAGCAGGGAGGGGATAGGCAGGAAAGGTGAAGAAGGAATAGGGGAAAGCACAATGGGTAGTAGAAAGAGGCGGAACCATGAGGGAGGTGATAGGCAGCTGGGGGAGGGGGCAGAGTGAAATAGGGTAGGGGAAGGGAGGGGAGGGAATTACCAGAAGTTGGAGAATTCTATGTTCATACCAAGGGGCTGGAGACTACCTAGATGGTATATGAGGTGTTGCTCCTGCAACCTGAGTTTAGCCTCATCATGGCAGTAGAGGAGGCCATGTATGGACATATCTGAATGGGAATGGGAAGCAGAGTTGAAGTGGGTGGCTACTGGGAGATCCTGTCTGTTGTGACGGACGGAGCAGGTGCTACCTGACCTGCCGAGTTCCTCCAGCGTGTTGTGAGTGTTGCTTTGACCCCAGCATCTGCAGATTATTTCGTGTTTACGATTGTATTACAGTACTTCCTGTATTTATACACTGACTTTTCAGAATCAGTGTCAAGTCTATTATCACTGACATTTGTGAGATGTGTTGCTCTGTGGTAGCAATGCAACACATTAAAGATTACAATAAGAAATATATTAAAATAAATAGGTAGGTCAGAAAGAGAGCAAACTGGTGAGGCTGTGTTCATGGGCCGTTCAGAAATCTGATGGTGGAGGGGAAGAAGCTGTTCCTAAAATGTTTTAAAGTGTGTGTCGCCTGGCTTCTGTGTCTCCTCCCCAACGATAACAATGAGAGCAGGGGACGTGCTGAGTGGTGGGGGTCCTTAATGGTGGATGCTTTAGAAATGATGGATAACTTCTGGTATCCCTGCCCCGATGTAGCGCAGATTGATTTCAGAGATGACTGAGCTAGCTCCTCACTGTTCACTTCTTGAAATGGGTAGCTGATGTCTCTGCACCATTTCAGAGTTGGTATGCAGTAATGCTGGACTCTCAGACCTCCATGAGCTGTTTTGTTCCCCCCCACCCTTTTCTTTCTCCCTGGGCCTTCTGTCCCATGATCCTCTCATATCCCTTTTGCCAATCAACTGTCCAGCTCTTGGCTCCATCCCTCCCCCTCCTGTCTTCTCCTATCATTTTGGATCTCCCTCTCCCCCTCTCAAATCTCTTACTAGCTCTTCTTTCAGTTAGTCCTGACGAAGGGTCTCGGCCTGAAACGTCGAGTGTAGCTGTTCCTAGAGATGCTGCCTGGCCTGCTGCGTTCACCAGCAACTTTGATGTGTGTTGCTTGAATTTCCAGCATCTGCAGAATTCCTCTTGTAGCTGTTTTGTTACCCCTTTTTAAAGGTAAGAAGTGGTACGTGGGTCCCTAACTCGTGTCAGTGCTTTGCAACCAGCAATTAGCAATGGCCCTGTGCAGTCTAGCATGAGAAAGGACCCATGCTGTAATATTGGTGGGGAGTGAAAGTACAGTAGTTTTGTGCTTGATCCTGATCGGCCGCTGAGAGACACATCGTCGACCTTAAAAAGACATCAAAGAGCCGGTACTTCAACCCCTCTGTCCAAACAGCCCCGCTTGTCAGGTTTCCATGGTAAAAGATCGTGCATGAGTCAACTTTCCCTAGTTGTTTTGGTTAATGTGTTATGACTAGTGTGATCGCGGGAGGTGAGGGAACATTGCATGATGTTCTCCTTTATTCTGTATTCTGATGCATTAGTAAAGTGTGAGATCATGATATTATGGCAGCCTTGCCAAAAACTGTCTTTTTTGTTAGAAAGTAATAATAGTTACAGATTAGAGTAAAACTATCATTGCTTGTCGAAAAGATGGAGAAGAGGGAGGCTATCAAACAGTATAGATACTCTACACGTAAGCTCCATGTCACTGTGAAACCAATCAACCTGCCTTGACAAGCGTGACTTTTATTTCTTGGAATGTAAATTTTGTTTTCTGGTTATATCAGCACTCTTTTAGAACATAAATAATGACAGTGTTCCCATATTTTATTTCTTTTACACAAAATTGTATTCCAATTATACTTGAATATGTTTTATTCTAGCAAATTAGCTGCCAAAAAAACATCAGATGAGGCCTATATTTCCCAACCAGTTTCTTGGAAAATGTCTGTGCGTGATCTTTTCTCTGTACTGTGTGTCTTTAATAGTTATAAATTATTATTACTTCAGGAGCCACTACCTTGTTACTTGTAGTCTTCCACCACCTCATTATTCATTTATGGGATCTAGATGTCATTATCCATTGCTAACTGCACTTGAACTTCATGGCTTTATCTATCTATCTATCTACAGTACTGTGCAAACCATCCTGAGACTTTATTATGTGCCAATGTGGTGCCAGAGAGCAACTTTGTAAATTTGCCAGGAGCAAAGGATGGGTATGTCGAGGGTGGGGAGCTGCAGGAAGGGTGCGGGACAGGTGGTAGAGAAGCAGTGCCGGGGTGGGAAGTGCCACGGGTGCAGACACATTCCAAACAACCGGTTTATTGATCATTACAGAGTGTCTCTCTGGTGCTTCCTGCTCCCTCCCCTCTTCCTTCCCCTTTTCCCAACCATGATTCCATCTTCCTGTCACCTTCACTCTCTCAGTCCACAATAGAGACCCATATCAGAATCAGGTTTATCATCATGTCAAGAAATTTGTCTTTATTTGCGGCAGCAGTACAGTGCAATTCATAAAATTACTACAGTACTGTCCAAAATTCTCAGGCACCCTATATATAGCTATCTATGATGCCCCCATGTCGGCTACCCCGCAGAATGTTATACGGCCAGCTACATCGTGGTCGACGTTCAGCTGGAGGGCCGAAGAAGCGCTATAAGGATCAGATGAAGAATGCTTTAAGGAAGTGCAGGATCAGACCCAAGGACCTGGAGGAGGTTGCTGCTGACCATACCACTTGGCGACAGCTGTGTAGGGACGGGGTTCGTATTCTGGAGATGGAAAGAACAACCAGAAGACAGCAGAAGAGAGCCAGGAGAAATGCAGCCATAGTTGCCACCACTACCACATATACATGTCCCACCTGCAATAGAGCTTGTGGGTCCAGGATCATCAAAGATCTCACTGTTAAAGGAGTGGACGTCGTCATTGGATTTCAAGGGACAACAGAAAAGAGAGATATCTATATATATCTTAGACTTTTGCACTGCATTTCATGGGAAAGACGTACGGTCTTCTTACAGATAACGGCAGGATTGAACTTTGACCCCAAGCTGTGATAATGCATTGCAGTAACAATTATGCTACTGTGGCAGATAATGTCACAGTCACAGAGAAGTGCAGCACAGAAATGGGTCCTCAGACCCTCATCTCCACAGTGAACTTTGTACCCATCTATGTTAACCCCATTAGACCAGGGGTTCCCAAACTGGGGTCCACGGGCCCCTCTGTTAATGGTGGGGGTCCATGGCATAAAAAAGGTTGTGAATCCCTGCATTAGACCATATTAGGACTGAATCCTTCTGGCATATATAAATGGCTTTCAAAATTCTTTTTAAACATAGTAATTGTATGTGATTCCATCACCTTTTCTGGCAGTGCATTCCAGATATCATCTACTTTATTGTGTGTGTGTGTGTGTGTGTGTGTGTGTGTGTGAGATTATCTTCAAATAGACTTTTAGGTTCCTTTCTCTCATGTTAAACCTGTGCCAACCAGGACTTGAATTTAACAGTTGGGAGTAGTATTTAGCTACAAGTTCAAATCCCACCAGCTTATCATGATGGAGTTTGAGCTTGTATCCCTGTGCCTTTTGGATTCTGGTCACTGTAGCTGCGGTCATTTATAGCACGTAGACCTTTTCACCTGTTATCGCAGCCAACTGACCATTCCTCAGAAATGACCCTAACCCATGAGTGGACAGTAATTGACCCAAGTAAAGGTGAACATGAAGTAATCAGGTCTCCTAGCAACTTGTCTCCTAAGCCAGGAGGTGCTGTCGTCATTGACTGTCAGGATGAAATGAGAAAATGTAATGATTCAGTTGAGTTGTTCTCAAAACTTCTGCTCCTAGTAGCTGAATGGAATATCCAACTAAATCATGATAGCTGAGATTGCAGATAGAATGAACACTAATAACCATCTTCTTTTGTGGTTTAGCACACTCATTATTGTCTTCTGAAGCAACAGATTATTTCCTCGCTTCAGCGATTTCGTTATTCGTAACAGAGAAGGCTACACAGAAGCTCTGATTTGCAACACTTCACAGCATCTCTGAATTTATCCATAAAAAGAGGAGTGGAATTAGGCCATCCAGCCCATTGAGTCTACCCCTCTGGTTGGGAGTTATTGGAAATACTTCCCAATAAGTCCCATCCAGAGGAGGACTTATTTTGAGGGGTGGAGCAGGTCCTTTTGGGAAGTCACCATTTATGGATGTAAAAGAGCTTCTCAAAGGACAACAGTACTTTAGCTCACCATCTGTTTGTTTTTTTCTTTCTCACTCTGACTACTAACTGCCCTGAAGCAGCTTGTGTGGTTCGCAGACACTAGAGGGTCCATTTAGCTGGTTGATGGTAACTGGTTGGATTTGAATTTCTCTGGCACGGGAAGGAGGCACAATCCCATCAAAGGAAGCTATCTCTCGGAGCTGAGCTTCATAAAGTCCTGGGTATTAAGATTACTTTGCATTAAATATTTGCATTTTCACTAAAACACCAGAGTGTGGTTGATGTCTGGGTTGCACTGCTGGGGATGGTGGTAGAGGCTGATATAGAACAGTACAACGTAGTACGGGCCCTTTAGCACATAATGTTGTGCTGACCTTTTAACCTCCTCCATGATCACTCGACCTCCCCCCCCCTCCATTTAGCCCATAACACTCCTGTTTTTTTCATCCATGTACCTATTTAAGAATCTCTTAAATGTCCTTAATGTGAACTTAGTCAGGCCCATTGGGGGCATTAGCCTCTGCAGCATCCAGGACATCTTCAAGGAGCAATGCTTCAAAACGTCAACATCCTTCATCAAGGACCCCCTCACCCAGGACATGCCCACTTCTCATTGCTACCATCGGAAAGGAGGTACAGGAGCCTGAACAACAAATGTCACATTATATGCTGGCGATAATGAACCTAATTCTGATTCTCTTGCATTATCACCTACCACCTCCCCCGCCAGTGAGTTCCAGACACTTAACGCTCTCTGTATAAAAACAAACCTACCTTTGATGTCTCCTCTGAACATCCCCTCACTCAACTGAAAAGGAAGTTCTCTGCTACTACCCACTGTTGCCTGGGGAAAATAGGCACTGATTGTCCACTTTGTGTGGGCACGTGGCCAAGTGGTTAAGGCGTTCGTCTAGTGATCTGAAGGTTGCTAGTTTGAGCCTTGGTTGTGTCCTTGAGCAAGGCACTTAACCACACATTGCTCTGCGACGACAATGGTGCCAAACTGTATGGGTCCTAATGCCCTTCCCTCGGACAACATTGGTGTCATGGAGGGGAGAGACTTGCAGCATGGGCAACTGCCGGTCTTCCATAAAACCTCGACGTTTTGGGCCGAGACCCTTTGTCAGGACTGACTTCGCTCTGACGAAGGGTCTCGGCCCAAAGTGTTGACTGTGCTTCTTCCTAAGGATGCTGTCTGGCCTGGTGCATTCCACCAGCATTTTGTGTACGTTGCGGGGACCTTTAGGAGTTTCTTGGGCATGGTGATGTAAGAAAAATGGACGGTGTAGGAGGAAAGTGTTAGATTGATCCTGCAGTAGGTCTATATAGGTCAGCACAACATCCTGGGCCGAAGGGCCTGTACTGTGTGGTACTGGCCTGTGTTCTATGAAGTGATTAGTTACAGTATTGGCCAGCTCTTTGATGCAGTCATTATGACACTGACACCATACCATTAACGTGCTCATTATGTTAGTAGAGTTTTTATGCCTCTCAATTAGTTACTTCCTTTTCGGTTGTCGCCAGTACCATTCTTCTGTTGAAGCAGCTTCGATGAAGCTTGGTTGCTCCCATTTTTACTGCTGGAGTCAGGATGACTGTTACTAGGCAGAGTTGCCCAACCTGCTTGGCCATGTGCAATGGCTGAGTGGCCTGTGATAATATAAAAGTATTGCTTTCACAATGCTTATGGAAGAAGGGGTAAGTTAGGTCTGGTTTTTCCTTGAGCTTACTGATTTGATGTAATGAGATATTCAGATTGAGATTAATTTATTACATGTACATCAGAATATACAGTGAAATGTGTCACTTACTAGGAGCACATATAGCATGCCAGGATTGTGCAAGTGTCACCACACATTCTGGTGCCAACATAACATATCCACAGAACAACTCAAAGCAGCAAAAAACTATAAACAAGGCACCAACAGCAAAACAAGCCTTTTTCCCATCACTCCCATACTTGTACACTCAGATGGGCCTCGACCCCCAGGACAGGCTGTCACTGGGCCTTCAGTCCTTGTCTGCAGACTCACAGGCCTCAGGCCTTGGGCCTCCCAACCTCGGGCTTCACTCCAGGACTCGCCAATCACGGGTTGGGCCTTCGGGTCTCCACTTCCAAACTCGCGTGGATCTCTGACCCTGGTGACTTGGGCCCTCCTGATTCCTTCGCACCTTCATGACTCTTTCAGGTCTTTACTTTCATAGAGCACAGAGAAGCAGCCTTTTCAGATTTTGCCCAGAAGAAAGGAGACTTTAACAGGCCAGATCTGAATAGAAATAGTTGGAATCAAGGAGTATTCCTGTTTCCTTCCTCCATTTTTCTCCTGTACCTCAAGTTAAAATCCTGAAATGGACACAGAGTTCTGAAGGGACGGATGCAGGATTCAGTAAGGACACTACCAGAGAAGTTGGAAGTTCTTTGTTTCAAGTGCAGGAAGAGCAGTACTAAAGCACACTGACTGCAGGTGGTAATGAGACAATTCATGCTCTTAATTAGTATTAATTGGTTTTATTATTGTCACATGCACTGAGATGCAGTGCAAAGCTTTTGTCTGCTTGCCGTATAGACAGATCGTACCACACATCAGTAGACTGAGGTGGTGCAAAAGGGAACAAAGGTAAACACAATGCAGAATATAGTGTTACAGTTGCAGAGAAGGTGCAGTGCAGACGAATGGAGTGCAAGGACCAAGATGTCGATCAAGAGTTTTATCATATAAGTGGTCTGTTCAAGAGTTTTAACAGCTGGATAGAAGCTGCCCTTGATCCTGGTGGTGTGTGTTCTCAAGCTTTTTGTATCTTTTCTCTGATTGAAGGGAGGAGAAAAGAGAGTGACTGGGTTGTGAGGGTGGTCATTATATTGGAAGTGCAGACATAGTCAGTGGAGTGGAAGCTGGTTTTCTTGATGGACTGGGCTGTATTTATTCACAACTCTCTGCCGTTTCGTGCTGTCTTGGACAGAGCAGATGCCAAACCAAGTTGTGATGCATCAGGATAGGATGCTCTCTGTAGTGCCTGTGTAAAAATCGGTGGGTGTTATTGACGACATGTCTGATTTCCTTAACTTTCTGTGGAAGCAGAGGTGTTGGTGTGCTTTCTTGGCCATATGGTGATATTTACCCCTGGCAATTGAAGCTCTTCATCATCTCAACCTCAGTGCCATTTATCCAGACAGGGGCGGGTATCCTGCCCTGCCTCCAGAAATAAATGATCAGTCCTTTTTCTCATATTGAGGGAGAGGCTGTTGTCATGATACCATGAAACAAGGCGCTCTATCTCCTTTCTCACTACATATTGTCATTAATTGAGATGCAGCCTGCTACTCTGGTGTAATCTAAAAACTTGTATCTGAACTTAGAGCAGAACCTGGCCCCACAGCCGGAAGTGTGTAGGGATTAATACGAAGGGGGTGGGAGGCAGCGTTGCAGGGTACTGCAGTTGTAGGTAATCACAGTGACGACATTGCCATCTATCCTTACTGATTGTGCTCTATTGATCAGAGTTCATTTGCAGAGACACGAACTGAGTCCTAGGTTCAGGATTTTTGAGGTGAATTTGTTCTGAATTGCGGTTCTACACCAGACCCTTAGCCTATTGAATCAATTTGTGAATGATGATCTATTTCTAAATGTAACGCTTCCATGTTTTCTGTTTTTTTAAAAAAGTTTGCCTGACACTCGTGTAGTCGGAAGCCTGGAAATGCGAAGAAATGGACCAGCTTTGTACTGAGCATATCAAGTGTTCAGGCCGTGGAATGTTGCCCTGATTTTCAGTGCTGCTTCAGCTCGGCCTCCATGAAATGCAGATGGAAACTCATTTTCTTTTATGTGTACCAGCTGCTGACTTGTGAATAGTGATAGTCTTAGTGTGTGGATGGGACCTGGAGGCCTTGTGCATGCTGCTATACTGATAAGCTGAAGCCCTGAGAATGCCTGATGACTCAGTGAAAGTAATGGGTTGACGATAAGATGCTGTACTGGGGCGGGTTGATTCACTGGTACCTGTCATAGATAGCATCAGCTGCATTAACCCACATGAATCTTTCCTTGTAATGCATTTAGCACTGCTTGGTATCACAGTGATTGGGACCTTCCATTAACACAGTGTTTACAGGTATAATGCTAATCCACTGCTTTAGTTTCTGAATAAATTCCATCCTTAGCTATGAGCTTTTGTGTATAAAACTTGTGGGCCAAGACAAATATAGATGTTTTTGTATATAATACCAGAATGATTAACACCCATTTCTTACACTTGACCAGTAAATCATCCGCTTGGTTAGATACTTAATTGATGAGCTTTCACAATAAAATATGCAAGTTGGACAAGGTTGTTCATGAGATAGAGCTAGGTGGTGCTTATGGCCCACAATTCATTGCCACAGACGGCTGTGGAGGGCAGATTTTTGAGTATATTTAAAGCAGAGGTCGATAGGTTCTTGAATAGTAAGGGCGTCAAAGGTTACAAGGAGAAAGGGGTGAGAAGGATAATAAATCAGCCATGATGGAGATGATTTGATGGGTCAGATGGCCTAATTCTGTGCCCATGTCTTATGGCCTTACCACAATCAGCTGTTCAAGAATCAAAGTCAATTTGAACAATAGAGTCTATTTAAAGAACAGAGAACTGATGACTTCTCCCAATAATAGGGGTTAATTTCTGCAGAAAAATGCAATGATAGTACAGTATGCATAAAATTAAAGTCACTTAGAAAAGTGTGATCAACAAGTTTAATTGACTGGGTGGTTGAATCAATCACTTCCTCTCCTTTGGCTAGATCATTGTACTAATTGTGGTCCTAAACTGTTTAGAGGTAATAGGAACTTTCCATCAGCAGAGAATAATTCTGAGGGATTGCTTTCCTTTAGCTAGCTCTGCTTCGTTTGAATTTACTCCTGTTAGGTAGCTTGTCCAGTTCTCTGGGCTCTGAGGTGTCTGATGAGACCAGTGTGGGACCTGTGGACTCTTGACACATGGGGAAGGAAGATGCTTGATAGGGTAGCTGGTGTGTGAACTCTCCAAAGCAACTGGAATTCTGGTATAAGGTGGCGTGGTTGATATTCTGAGTATCGATTAGTGTTCCATTTGAGTAACAGGAAAACAGATGGTGGTGTTTTCATGATCGGCCTGGATCCAATTGCTCAGGGAAGTGTTCGAGTTTTAAAAAGATTATGATTTCTCTCTGGCTGGATCCGTGCAAATTCCTAGAGGTCTGGGTTTTCTTTCTCAACTGTTGCCTGCAAGTGACATCTGATACTCTGCTGTCTCTTCTGAGAAATCCACGGCAGGGCAGAAATCCAAGAGAACATCGGTAGCACTTCTCTCAGGGTTGAACAGCCCCTCTGGGTGTTGCCTGCTACTGAAATTTTCCTCTCTTCTCTGAATTGCATCAAGCTATTTTTACATTAAGTCTTCCTTGAAAGGAAAAATTAGATCCTTTAAAGATTAACAATTTAAAGACTAGCATTATTTGTAACATGAACATCGAACCATACAGTGAAATGTGTCATCTGCGTCAAATCAAATCGGTGTGGATTGTGCTGGGCAAGTGTCACCAATCTTCCAGCCTCAACAAAGCATGCCTACGACTCACTAATCCTAATCCGTGCATCTTCTTTGGAATGTGGCAGGTTTAACATCATCAGTGTGTCATGGAATTTGTTGTTATGTGGCAGCAATACATTGCAAACGTAATAATAAAGACTGTAATATACAAGAAGAAGTAAAACCACACCTGGAAGAAACCCAAAAGGCCACAGGGTGAAAATGTACAAACTCCTTACTGACAGTGGCAAGAATTGAATCCTGACCTTAAAGTACTGCCCTACCTGTCTTGGATTAGCCCTGTGCTTCAGAAAATCAAGCGGGCACTGTACTTTACTGGACTTGATTTAAAACCCATTGTGAACGCGAAGAATTAGTGGGCTTAAGAGAACAATTCCATTTTCTCAGCTCACTGTCTCTTATGCTGTGGCATTTCAAGTGCTCATCAAAACTTTGAAATTTGTTAGACTGCCTGTCTCCACCACTCATGCAACTTTCATCCACTCTGTGGAAAAAGTCTTTGAAGCCTCCTGTAAGTTTCATACTCCGTTACTTATCCTCTGGTTGTAAGTCAGCTCTGATAAAGGAAAATGTTTCTTATGATCTGCTCTGTTTGTGACCCCCTATAAACTTCCAGTTGCCCCTTTTCCTTCTGTACTCCAAGGAAAACAAACGTCGCCAATCCGGTCCCTCCTCAAACTCAGCCGCTCCTCCCCAGGGAATATTGTGGTGAATCTCCTCTGCTACCCTTTCCAGTGTGGTTACGTTTTTCCTACAATGTTCTGGTCAGATCTGCATCTAGTATTCTAGCCCAATGTAAGTACATGTGCATAAAATCAGTCAGTCACTTAGAACAGTGTGATCAAATTAACTGGAGTGTTTCACTAATTGTCTCCACTCCTTTGGCTGTATCATTGCACCAAATGTCGCCCAAGTCTGAGGTATTAGTGACGTTGAAAAGTCTGTCAAAATCTCTCTCTTACATGACTAAGCCTTCACAATCCTCTGAGACAGCGAATTTGCCTCCTCCTGACTGAAGGACTTTTACCTCATCTCAGCTCTAAACAGCCTATCCCTTGCTTTGAGATTAGGACCCTATTCTAGACTCCTCAGCCAAAGGAAACCCTCTTCCTGCATCCAGTCTACCTAGCCATGTAAGAATCTTGGGTTCCAATGAGATCATTTCTCATTCTTATAAATTCTAGAGAATGTAGTGTTGTGTTCTTGATACGTACCATGGGTTACTAAGAACAAACCATATTCTGGAAGAACATAACTAGAACTTTTATTTAACAGCAAACAGCAACCATGTCTTAACCATACAAGCTTCTCAAGCATTCTGTCAGTTCTGCGCATGCTCCCGACTCTGTCCAGTCACGTTCTTACACGTGACACGTGATATCACCACATATAGGACAAGCCTAGTCGATGTTTCCTTGTATGACAAACTGCCATCTGACAGCTGAATTAATTTCAATGAGACCTCCTAAACTCTGTCCGCAAATCTTATAATAAAAAGCACCATGCCAATTTATCCATTAACTGCTAAATGCACTTACAAAGATAGCCTTCAATGTCTAATTTAGATAGGAACCTAGGTGCCTTTGAACATCAGTAGTTTCTAGTCTGTTACTCATTTAAGAAATGCATTGCTTTATAGATTTGCACCAATTTGACAATATCGCATTTTCCCAAGTTATATTACCTCTGCCATACTCTTGCCAAGTCACATAATTTGTCAGGATCTTCTTCATATTTCTTTACATCACCTTTGCTATTCAAAATCCTGGCTAGTTTTTAACAAAATCAAATTTGGAGTATGATTATAGGTCCTCTCACACAAATCGGCAGTATAAATTGTGAGGATGCCCAGAGCCACCTTGCAACAATGTGTTCTTACAAGAAAAGTCCGTAAGTGTGATAGTATTGCTGAATTCTTTGTAACTAACTGATTTGGGCTCAGCTCTTTGTGGACTTCAGACCTTTGGAAGGCCCAAGAAGTTTGCCAGACGAGGGCATGGCATGCCCCCCAGTTTACAAATCGCAATCTGTATGTCCTTGGAATAAGGAAGGAAACTAGAGAACGTAGAGGAAACCCACACAGTTTTGGGGAGAACATACAAACCCCTTAGTATAGCAGTGGGAATCAAACCCCGTCCGGAGATTGCTGGTGCTGTGATAGTGTTGGGCTAACCTCTATGCTCCCATGCTGCCAACTAAAGATTAGAACTATTAAAGATTAATCTGGCAGTGTTAAATTCAAATTTAAAATAATGTGTTACAAACAGAAATGCAAAAAAATTTAAAAACAATTAAAATTGTGGAAAATGTTTGCTGTAAAAAGTCTAAGCTCATTATTCATTGGCCGTCATAGCCACTCCCCTCCATTAACATCATTGGCTGAAGTTTCTGACCAGTTCTAACAATGTAGATCATTACAATGACATAAGGGTTGTTTTTGTAATGGGAAGTAATGTCACTGAGAGTCAGGAATCCTGTTGAGATCTCCCTGTAAAGTCCAGGTTATCATACAGCTCCATGTGTGTTCTACTCTGCCTCAAAAAGGTGGCATCCAGTGTTAGGGGCACTCATCACTCAGATATGCTCTCTTCTTATTAGTTCCGTCAAGGACGAGGTACGAGAGCCTGAAGACACACACTCAATATCTTAGGAACAGCTTTTCCCTCTCCGCCATCAGATTTCTGAATGGGCCATGAACCAATCCATCAACACTCCTCACTTTCTTTTTGCTCTCTTTCTGCACAACTTATTTAATTTCTGGTAAGATGGTGATGAGCTTGGATGTAGTGGCTTCTATAGGGTCAACCAAAGGTGTTATTGTAATTTTGTTAGCTTACTTTTTACGATCGCAAGACCCTGCTTGACTTGAAGAGCTTAAAGTGCTGCGGCTGTACCCCATCAGTGAGTTGCTCATTGGCGGAGTGACTGAAGGAGCTTGACTTGGTGCGGATTGCGATGCTGCCTGCGACAGAGAGGCGTCTGCAGGGGTGTGCAGTCTAGCAGCGAGTGATCATCTCAGTTGATTTTCTTGTGATCGCATTGGTGATGTGGCCTTCTTCAAGTTCAATTCACTGGTTTATTGGCGAACGGCGGGGGCGGGGTGGGGTGTGGCTGCGTGTCCTCGATCGCAGTGAGGGCTAGACCTCAAGATGTGGTGTCGCCTGCTTGCAGCCACCCAGGGGGAGCTGTCGGAGTCTGGCACTGTAACAGAATGCCAGAGGCGGTGTGGCACAGCATCAGAACTGGAGTTGGTGCTGCCTGGTGTGTTCACTCGGCAGAAAAGCAAGCTGTATTGCTGAAAAAAGCAAGCTGTAGTCCTGACGAAGGGTCTCGGCCTGAAACGTCAACTGTACCTCTTCCTAGAGATGCTGCCTGGCCTGCTGCGTTCACCAGCAACTTTGATGTGTGTTGCTTGAATTTCCAGCATCTGCAGAATTCCTGTTGTTTGCTAAATACAGACTGCTGCAACATTCATGGACTCAAGGACTTGGACTGTTTTTTTTGTGCGACTGAATTTTACTGCTACCTTATATGTGCTATATTTGCCTCGTGCCGTGTGTGACTATTGTTATTGTACTTTGGCACTGGAGTAGCACTGTTTTGGCTGTATTCATGTATGGTTGAATGACAATTTAACTTCAAGTTGAACTTGAACTTAATTTTTATAGTATCTATAGTTGGTGTTATGCTGTTGGTGGCTGTATGTACTCAAAGCCAGCTTGTGACTCTGAATCCATAGTGGCAGTAGTTAGGGAGGGGAAACACTGTAGTGATCTGAACTCACCAGCTGTGCAACATGAACATCTGTTCTCACGTGACTGGTTTCAAAATGTATAATGATTGGTTTTAAGAAAAATATTATACTTTTAACAATAAATTGGTACTTCCTATAAATTGGAGCAATGGTCCAGAGTTAGCTTGAACCCTCTCAGCAAAGTGTCGTGCATCAACTGTGTTGTGGCATGCCTACACGAAAATGAATCTTACGGTAGTATGGTGACATCCATGCTTTGATAATACATTACTTTGACTTTGAATTAGTCCATTTGTGAGTTCTCAAGTGGGCGTGGAAGATTTAATTGGGCAGAGTTAAAGAGCTAGGAAGTATAACTGCATCTGTTTGATATTGTAATCATAACCTGGAATAAACAGTTTTCTTGCCAAGAGACTGGGGAGGTTTGTACACTTAGACCTCTGCCAACAACATGAGCGAGAAACCGATTAAATGGCTTCAGCCATGGATTTATTTAATTATCTCACAATGCCCTCCCAGATAGGCTCTGATCTGGCGTGTCCAGCTGCCCTTATCTTCTGAGAGAAGATACAAGTGAGGAGTGAACATAAATTGTCACCCCTGCAATTCTTGCAGCAAATTCCTTTAGTTCCGTTTGTTCCTGATCCACTTTCTGTAAATGAACCAGAGATTATTTCTGCAGATGATAGCTGACGGAAAACAGACATCTGTTCCGAAATCTGTAAAGTCTGTTGCAGTCCTTTAAGGGTGCGTATTTCCTGACTTGCTTTGGACTTTCCTCTGAATGTCTGTAATGTCTACGATGTTCAATTGATTATTATTTTGTTCCTTTACAAATGAAGAATATACTTACATAATAGTTGATTTCCAGAGCAAGTGATCCACCTAATGATCCTGGGAGTGAAAGGGTTAACATATGAGGAGCATTTGATGGCTCAGGGCCTGTACTTGCTGGAGTTTAAAAGAGTGAGGGTGGGGATCTCATTAAAATCAATCACATATTGAAAGGCCTAGTTAGAGTGGACATAGAGAGGATTTATCCTACAATGGGGGGAGTCTAGGACCAGAGGGCACAGAATAAATTGAAGGCCATCCCTTTAGAATGTTGATGTTGAGGAATCTCTTTAGACAGAGGCTGGTGAATCCGTGGAATTCATTGCCACAGATGGCTGTGGAGGCCAGGTCATTGCGTATGTTTAAAACGGAAGTTAATAGGTTCTTGATTAACTCAGCAGGTCGGGCAGCATCCGTGGAAAAGATTGGTCGACGTTTCGGGCCGGAACCCTTCGTCAGGACTGTAGGGGGAAGGGGCAGAGGCCCTGTAAAGAAGGTGGGGGGAGGGTGGGAAGGAGAAGGCTGGTAGGTTCCAGGTGAAAAACCAGTAAGGGTGGGGGAGGGGAAGCAGCAACCCCTTTATCTTTCTCCTTACTGGTTTTTCACCTGGAACCTACCAGCCTTCTCCTTCCCACCCTCCCTCCACCTTCTTTACAGGGCCTCTGCCCCTTCCCTCTTCAGTCCTGACGAAGGGTTCCGGCCCGAAATGTCGACCAATCTTTTCCACGGATGCTGCCCGACCTGCTGAGTTCCTCCAGCGTGTTGTGAGTGTTGCTTTGACCCCAGCATCTGCAGTTTATTTTGTGTTTAGGTTCTTGATTAGTCAGTGCGTCAAAGATTGCTGGGAGAAGGCAGGAGAATGGGGTTCAGAGGGATAATAAGGTCAGCCATGATGGAATGGCGGAGCAGACTAGACAGGCCGAATGTCCTAATTCTGCTCCTATGTCTTTTACTCTAATGATTGCTCCAAATGAATGGGCCTGCCATATTTAACCTGCCTGGGGCCTGAACTAAGTAGTGTTACAACAGCGTCTGTTGTGTGATTGTATGTATCAACTAACATGATATGGAATAGTAATATATACTTAGTGGCCACCTTACTATGTAATTCCTGTACCTAATAAAGTGGCCACTGAGTGTATGCCATGGTGTTCTGCTGTGCCCATCCACTTCAAACTTTAATGTGTTGTGCGTTCAGAACTGTTCCTGTTCCCCATGTAAGTTTTAACCAGGTATTTGTACGGCTGCAGCATAGCTTGTACTTGTATTCTGGTCCTTAATATCTAAAGGAGCTAATGTTCCATTTTCATAATTAATTATTTTTGAACTTATTCACAATATTTTAATCTATGTAGTTTGCCTTAGACACCTAATTGTTTTGGCTTTCCAGCAGTTAGTAAATATTTTGTTCTGTTCTTTGTATTATCAATCGATGACCTTGCTTTCAAATCCATACAGCATATTTTAAACAATGATCACATGATACTGGAGGAACTCAGCAGGCCAGGCAGCACCTATGGAAAAGAGTACAGTCGATGTTTCGGGCTGAGACGCTTCAGCATTTTTTAAAAATGTCTTTAGTTTTGCTAATTTTGTTAATACTGCTAACCTTAAGGATTTTCTATCCTGTTCTATAAATTGATAACGTGAAACAGTGTTCAGCTATTGGGACATACAGTTATTGCACTGGTTTTGTAAATATAAATTACGTTTATATTTTGAAGCACACAGGCAAAAATATGCATATTTTCAAAGTTTTTTTATATCGAATGATAGCTAGTTTATGAAAAACTGATTAATGGGCCCCAGTGCAGCTGCAGATTTTCTAGTGTTTTTTAAGTAATTTTAAATCAAGTTACTGGAGAGACATGGTAGTGTAGTGGTTAGCGTAACACTATTGCAGTGCCAGCGACCCAGGTTCAGTTCCCACTGCTGTCTGTAAGAAACTTGTACATTCTCCCTGTGACCATGTGGGTTTCCTCTGGGTGCTCGGATTTCATCCCACATTCCAAAGACATAGGGGTTAGTAGGTTAATTGGTCTCATGGGTTAATTGGGCAGAGCGGCTCCTTGGGGGAGATTTCGTGCTGTGTCTCGAAATCTAAAATTTACTCGCTTGTGAAGGCCTGGGTTCACTTTAGCAACTCAGAACAAGCTGGATTTTTGTGGCAGCAGTACAATGTAAGACATAAAAATAACTATAAATTACAAAATTAAATAAGTAGTGCAAAAGACAAATAACAAAGTAGTTTTCATCGGTTTGTGCACCGTTCAGGAACTTGATGGCAGAGGGGAAGAAGCTGTTCCTGAAATGTTGAGTGAGGGTTTTCAGGCTCCTGTACCAGCTCCCAAATGGTAGAAACGTCAAGAGGACATCCCCATTGCCCCACTGTTGACCCTAGGTCACCCTAGTCTTGCTCTTTGAGCTGTAGTATGCAGATGATGCTTGTCAATGCGTGTGTTTGGAGACCAGATCCAAGCTGTTGCCAGCACATCTGGTGAGTCCCTGGAAATCAGGAAACATTTCTCCTATCTTGGCAGCCATCGCTCAGGAAAGGCCGATGTCACAGGTACAATTCAGCAATGGCTTTAGGATCAAGGATCAACTTTACATGTATTAGAAATTTGCTATGGTGTGTTGGTGTGAAATGCAGCAAAAACACCACCATTCAACAATTAAAAAGAATTATATAAAATATAAAGTTAAAGGTTAAAGTATGGATGTGGATTAAATGTGCATAATTTACAGTGGTAAACAGCATTGTAAAAAGTGGTTTGAGGTGGCGTGGGTAATAGGTAAAGGGGGGTGGGGGCTAACAGTGAACCCTAGTGCACTACTAAAACCTTTAGCTATCTGAGGAAAAGAGTGTGAAAACTGAGCCTATAAACCTGGCACAAAGCTCAGGAGCTACCAAGCAGCAGTGATCCCAGCAGACATGGATGTCCTACAGCAGAGGTCTCAAAGCTTATAGAATACTGCTAATGCTTTCTCAGCAAAATCTCCAAAAACCACGGGCAGGAAAAGCAAGGCAACATCAGGAAACACTGTTTGCATGTCTAGCACTGGACTCTCTTGTGCACTCTGCACTCTGTCACATCAAGTGATTACCAGCTGGACAACAGAAGTGGTTTAAAGATGTTCTTGTGACCTTCCCGGAAAGTATAATGTCTGGGGTACTCATGGGAATAGCTGGCTGGTAATGACCCAAAATGGAGAAGGAGCATTTGGGATAGTACCTGGAATTCCTTTATCAGGAGCATGCAAGAACAGGGGATAAACATTGGAAGGAGGACATGAACCCCCAAATTCCTCACCCGTCCACCCTGTTAGTCACTACTGATAAGTCTATGCTCCCACATTCAACCTCAACAGCCGTTCAGAACCCAGAGAACTGGAGTGGATGCATCATCCACACTCTGCCTGAAAAGACTTACGGTGTTAATCCCATTTTTCTACTATATTAACAAAACCGTATCAGATTACCACTCTCAAATGTATCAAGGAATACTTTTCAATGGAAAGGCACAAAAAAGGAAGCAATTATGTTCTAATGCTGTCTGGTTGTGATGGTTTGCCTCAATGAATCGTAGAGAATTGAAATGTAACCAAACCAGTTTAATTTCAAGAGCTCCTTGGATGCAATTTCCCAGCTGATTCAAAGCAGAAACCCTACCTCTCTTAATATACAAATTGCTCACTTACAAATATTAGGACGTATCTTGAAATGTTTTACTATCATAGTGGTGATATCCATTACTGGGAATTTGTCAGCATGTCAATGTAATTGAAGATACTTGAAGATTATTGTTTGTATGTCAATTTCTGTCCATATAGTTACCTCAGCAAGAATTGCCTTGGTGTTAATTTTGCAACAACCTGTGCTCTGAAAGAAAGTCAAGTTGTGCTGGGTTTAATGACTGAGCAACCAATGGTGATTAATGTGTACATTGTCCAGGACATGCCCAGCTCAAAGTTCAAAGTAAATTTATTTTCAAACAACATATATGATACCATATACTACCCTGAGATTCATTCACAGCAGATAGAAAGGAATAATGGAGCCAATGAAAAACTGCAAAGGCAGACAAACTGTGCAAATCCAAAGAAACAAATAAATAAATAATAACTAATATTGAGAGCATGAGTTGTAGAGTCCTTGAAAGTGAGTGGATAGGTTGTGGAACCAGTTCAGAGTTGAGGTGAGTGAAGTTATCTACACTGGGTTCAGGAGCCTGATGGTTGAAGGTTAATAACTGTTCCTGAACCTGGTGGTGTAGGACTTTAATTCCTGTACCTCCTTCCAAGTGAGAAGAGAGCATGGCCTGGACGGTGGGACTCCTTGACGATAGATGCTTCTTTTTTGTGGCAACACTCCTTATAGATGTGCTCATTGGTGGGGAAGGCTTTTTGTGTGATTGACTGGACCGTATCCACTACTTTTGTAGGCTCTTCCATTCATGTGCATTGGTGTTTCGAAGATACCTTCCACTGTGCATCTCCTGTAGAAGTTTTTCCAAAGTTCTAGATGATATGCAGAACCTGTGCAAACTACCAAAAAGTAGAGGTGCTGCCAAGCATTGTTTGTGATGGTCCTTGTGTGTTGGTCCCAGAATAGTTAGAAATAATGGACAAGAAGTAGACATAAGGGAGGGGAGGAGCAGACTTTTTATTTGAAGAGGGCTGACCAAAATTGTACTGGTAATTTGACCAAGCTAATGCAAAGTAAGAGTAAGTGTATCTGTGTCTGCAATCTTTAAGCCTTCGAAGCCTCAATAAATACCTGTACCATAACATAAGGAATGGGGGGAGGAGTAGGCTAGATGGCTTCTTGCACCTGCTCTCCTATGCATTCAAATCATGACTGATGTGAGCTTTAGCCTTAACTCCATTTTGTTGTCTGTTCCCCATGGTCCTTCATTTCCCCCGTTCTCCATCTGTCTCAGCCTTGTATACACTTAATGACCTGCAAGCACTTAGAAAATTACAACCTCAAAGAAGAACTTCACCCTCATCTGTTTTAAATGATCTATCTGCCTTTCCTGTGATCCTGTCCTGTAGTCATAGAACCTTCCGTCAAAGAAAGCAAACTATCAACAGCTGTTGCAATTGAATCATCCGCATTTCTAGGCATCTTAAATAAAAAGTAGAGAATGTCAACTTTGGTTCAATAGAAGCTAAATTATGGAAGGCTGAGTTCAACTAATCACAAAACCTATAAGTTCTGCTCCAAGTTTCCAGTGGTGGTGGATTCATTTCACCCAAACTCTAGTTTTTTTTAGCTCAGAGCTACTGCAACTTTGTCTGATGTGGTGGGACAGCAGTTGCTTTTCTTTCATTCTTGTCTATCACATGACAGTCAGAAGATTTCTTCACATCCTGTAATGTTCTTCAAAGACTCATCTTTGGACCATATCTCTTCCTCATCTCCACCCTGGCCTTTCACAGTATTGTCTGGAAATGAGTGACAGCTGTTACGTGTATACAACAATACTCAATTCTATGGCTTCTTGCACCTTTGTCAGATCCTGCATCTGGGCACTAAATAAGACAGAACTGTAGAACTAAGCCCACAGAGGCAGGCTCACCGTTACCTCTCCCCAGCCACTGTCTTAGCTTCAACCTCAGTCTCACGTTCTTGATTAGTCTACCCTTGTTCTGTTTTCCTTTATAACCGCATCATCTTCTCGCAGCTACCACTGGGCAGGAGGTTCAGGAGCCTGAAGTCTGACAGCGCCAGGTTCAAGAACAGCTATTTCCCTTCAACCATTTGGTTCTTGAACCAAATGGCACAATCCTAGTTAGTAGTGTTTGGTAACTCTTTGATGACTTTCCACTAAAATTGACCTATTTTTGTCCTAATTGCACTCTTGTAAAAATCGCTCTTTGTGAATACTTGCTTATATGATTTTCAGTCAGATTTTCAGTCCTCCGGAACCACATGTGAAGACCTGCTGGTTGACAGGTTAACTGGCTGCTGTACATAGTCCCTAATATTGGTGGGTGTTCGAAGTATTAGAGGGGAGCCAATGTGAATGTGAGGGAAGAAAGTTATGGGAAAATGAATGGGGGAATGGGATTTACTGGATTGCTCTAAATGCTGGCGTAGACGATGGCTAGAAAGCCCTCCTATGTCATTAGAAAATATAAAAGCTGAAATAAAATTGACTAGCAACACACATAAAAGTTGCTGGTGAATGCAGCAGACCAGGCAGCATCTCTAGGAAGAGGTACAGTCGACGTTTCGGGCTGAGACCCTTCGTCAGGACAAACTGAAAGAAGAGCTAGTAAGAAATTTGAAAGTGGGAGGGGGAGATCCGAAATGATAGGAGAAGACAGGAGGGGGAGGGATGGAGCTAAGAGCTGGACAGGTGATTGACAAAAGGGATATGAGAGGATCATGGGACAGGAGGCCTAGAGAGAAAGAAAAGGGGGGGGGGAAAGCCCAGAGGATGGGCAAGGGATATAGTGAGAGGGACAGAAGGAGAAGAAAGAGACAGAGAAAAAGAATGTGTGTATATAAATAAATAACGAATGGGGTACGAGGGGGTGGTGGGGCATTAGCGGAAGTCTGAGAAGTCAGTGTTCATGCCATCAGGTTAGAGGCGACCCAGTCGGAATATAAGGTGTTGTTCCTCCAACCTGAGTGTGGCTTCATCTTTACAGTAGAGGAGGCCGTGGATAGACATATCAGAATGGGACGTGGAATTATTGACTCATTGTTTTGGAAAGAAAGAGGGTGATGTGAGAATAGCAGAAGTTTTCAAAAAGCATTTACAGGGTCAGCTTTTCCCTTCATGCTTGGAAAATGCTTCCACAGCCTGATACGCCCAGATCTGGGAGCAATGTATCAAGATAGGAGGTTAGCCAAATTGGGCTGAGCTGAGAGGGGTAAGCAGATCGGAGCACGTCAGCGTGGAATAAAGTGCAGGGTCAGTTGCGAAAATTTAAGAATGCCGCACATGCTAGAAATCTGAAACAAAACCAGGATATTTCACGTTCAGAACTCCATGTCAGAGCTGGTAAAAAGAGAAAAGTTGACTTCCAGTTGCAAAGGAAGTGGGAGAAGGATGGGGGGAAGAAAAGGAATATCAGGTAAGGTGAGATCATGTATCTTGGATCAGCAGCAGTTAGGATCAGATTGTGCTTCATTGTCTGTGTAATGTGTTGCTCTGGGCAACCCTGTAGGCCAGATTATACAGAGGGAAAAGGAAAACAGATCCAAAATGGCGGTGGGCAGAAAGGGCCAGTTCTGATACAGACAGGAAGCAATCGTGAACCATTTAAAGTTGGAGTTCTGAATAATAAGACCTGATGGAAAATGGGGTGTTTTTCCTCCAGCTTGCATTGGGCCTTGTTGCAACATTACGGAAAGGCACAGACAGAAAGGCAATGTCTGCCTCTGGCTGACGTGCTGAGTGTTCCCAGCATTTGCTGTTTTTATTACAGGATCTTTGTTATTGAACTGCGGTGCATGCCAGGGTCAATGGGCCGTTTCTGCTTCAACTTCTTGCGTATTTTATGCATCTTAAAAGCCTCGCAGCTCTTTGGCAATGTAATAATTATGAATCATTAAGTTGCCTGCAGTCAAATGAAGCTTGCTTAACATATGATTTGAGGACTGCTGCAAATCAGAATCAGAATAGGGTTTATTATAGCGGACAAATGTCATGAAGTTTGTTGTTTTGCAGTAGCAGTATTGTGTAATACATAAGTGTACTGTAAATTACACTAAGAAATATATATAAACATTAAATAAGTAGTACAAAAATAGTGAAATAATGTTCAAAGGTTCATTGTCTGATCGAAAATCTGATGGCAGAGGGAAAGAAGCTTTCCGTAAAACATTGAGTGTGTGTCTTCTGGCTCCTGTACTTCCTCTCAGATGGGAGTAGTGAGAAGATGGGGGTCCTCGATGATGGATGCTGCCTTTTCAAGGCATCACCTTTTGAGGATGTTCTCAGTGGTGGGGAGTACCCATAACGGAGCTGGATCAATGGATGCCTCTAGATTCTGGACTAAAATCTGAGGTTTTTGACTCCGATTTCTTTCCACCTAGAACAGTCATATTGTTTGCTTTTGATGTCCAACAATTATTGCAAGACTTAAATGTTTTGAAACCCCATAAGAAATTTCCATACCTCCAACATGCTGTTTGTTTTGAAACACATTTACTACAAGCCGCAAGACCAATCAGCAATTTTATTCGGATGACTAGAAACTACGTCTAAAATGTTTCAGAGCAGGATGAGTTTTAATAAATAAATCACCATCTCTTGACCTGGGGAAAACTTGTGTAAGGTGGGTTGAGCATCAGTAAAATGAGAAATACAGTATTTAGGCAACAGACCAGTTACCTATCTTAACCAATGATTTAGGTGCTGCTCTCAAAACTTGCAGGACCATTAGCCTGAAGAACAGAGTAATCTGACAGAGAAGCTGTCATTCAGCAGTTGACGTTTTGGGTGAGACTCTTCAAGAGAACTGGAAAGGCAGAGAGGAGAAGCCAGTCCTTTCCAGGCCTGATGAAGAGACTTGGCCCAAATCATTGAGTGTTTATTCCTCTCCGTAAACGCTCTCTGACCTGCTGAGCTCCTCTTCGTATTTTGTGTGTGTTGTATTAGACAATAACCCCATCGACCTGGAATTAAATCTAATGCAAATATATTATGCCCCTTCTGAGCCAGATATATAGTTCCTTGGAAATGGAGACCTCCGGATCCCACATTACTCGAGATACGGCCACACAAAGCCTGTACAGTTATAACATCGTGCCTTTCTCATATACACCAACAGCATACCCAACAAAAAAATATTTACCATCCTAATTTTTGCATCTCTGCAAGATCCCTCTGCGGACCAATACCTACTGGTTTCTAACACATTTTTTGATAAATATTCAGTTATTCTATTCTCCAAAGTGACCATATTTTGAACAGTTAGACCTTGGCAACCTCTGGAAATGGGGTGATGACTGACATTCGCACCACGGGCAGTCAGCATCTCCACCCAGAGCATTTGACCATCTACCCTCCGCACGGCAGTGCTACTGAGTGTCTTGAGCTACCCTTTGATTGGATCCCGAGTGTCGTCACTGACCACAAAGCAATTTAAACCAGTTACATAAATACATCTGCCGTAGGGACAGGCCAGAGGCTGAGTATCCTGTGATGAGTGAATTGCCTCTTGTCACCCTTTTTCTACCTTTTACAAACCACAGAGGAATATTCTGCATTCTGCCCTTACGAGAACGAGTGCAGCCCTAAAGATGCTCAGGAAGCATTAACACCAGCCAAGTCGAGGCAGCCCATCTGAGAGCCACCTGTCCATCACCCTGTGCTTCAGTGTCTGCATCACTCCTGCACAGTGGCTTCATTGTATTTTGTCAACCCGACACGTTCTTCTTGAGAGGTTAGTAGGAAGCAGGCGGCAATATGCAACAATCTTCATCACTGCCACCTCTTGCCTCCTTGTGCGACTTGGAGTATTGTGCAAAGTTTTCATCATCCTGTTAGGTTACTTAATTGGAAGGAGTGCAGAAGAGATTTGCAAAGGCATGGCCTGGGCTTGTGGCCCTCAGTTACTAGGAGATGTTATGTAAACTGGGTCTTTATACCCTGGAACATGGAATCTCTCTTTGCCCTGATGGAGGTATGAAGGATCATAGGTAGGGTGAAAGCACGTAGTTTTTCACTCGCTGAAAGGGGTAACATGGTACTGTAGTGGTCAGTGCAAAGCTTTACACTGCCAGCTGTAAGATCAGGGTTCAAATCCTGCCACTGTCTGTAGGGGTTTTGTATGTTCTCCCGCGTGACCGCGTAGGTTTGCTCCAGGTGCTCGGGTTTCCTCCCACATTCCAAAGGCGTATGGGTTAGGCTTAGTGAGCTGTGGGCATGTGGTGCTGGCGCCGGAAGCGTGTCGACTCGATACTTCAGGGCTGCCTGCAGCATATCCTTGATGCAAACAACGCATTTCACTGCATCAATATTCGTGGCAAATAAAGCCAGTCTAATTATTTCCCCCAGGGACGGGCTGTCAAAACAAGAGTGAGAGATATAAAAGGAACATGACAGCCAGCTTTTTCACACAAATAGTTTCAATAGCTTCATTTAATGTCAGAGAAATGTATACAATACGCATCCTGAAATTCTTTTTCTTTGCAAACATCCATGAAAATAGAGGAGTGCCCCAAAGAGTGAATGACAGTTAAAACATTAGAACTCCAAAGCCACCCCGCCCCACCCCAGCTCCCCCCTCCCACGCACAAGCAGCAGCAAGGCATGTGGTGGTACATATTTGGAATGAGCTGCCAGAAATTGTGACATCTAAGAGCCATCTAGGGACTGAGTATGTGGATAGGAGAGGTAGAGGTTTATGGGCTGAATGTGGGCAGATGGGACGAGTTGCTGGGCAACACATCGGGCGAGAACAAGCTGGGCTGTAAGAACTGATCCCGTGCTGTACGACTCTAGTAAATACAAGTGCACTTGGACAAACTGAAAGCCACTATCCTGCTCCCATATTTATCTTTCACGTTCCGCTTCTCTGCAACTGGTGGAGCTGCTCTGCTCTTCCTGACTGACGGTCTGTTGATGGAGTAGTGTGCAGGGTACCGTTCTCATATCACCAGGTCACCAGGTAGTCTAGAAAAATGCTTGTGTTAGCTTTGCTGTAATGTACAAAAATTGACTAAGGTTACATTTTTGGCTCTCTTTTTGCACTGCTTATTTAATTTATTTTTAATAGAAATATGTATGTATATATCTCTCTGTGTATATAAATATATATATTAAATATTTATTTATAAATTATACACTGTGCAATTATCTAAGACACATATATATCGTTAGGGTGCTTAACACTTATGTATTGCACTGTACCGCTGCCATAAAAAAAAAAGCACATGCTGTGTGTGAGTGATGATTAACCTGATATTCTGATATGGGTCTCGATTGTGTACCGAGAGTGGGAAGGGGGCTGGAAGAGGGAAATCATGGTTGGGAAAAGGGTAAAGGAGAGGGAAGCGCCAGAAAGACATTTTGTAATGTTCAGTGTTTTGCAAATCAAATGACCTTGCCTGGTGTGTCTGCACCCGTGCCAACCCCCTTCCCCTGGCACTCCTGCTCTGGCACCTGTCCCACACCCCTCCTGTGGCACTCCACTGTCGCCATTCCCAACATCCTTTGCCCCCACCAGATTTACAAACTCGTTCTCCGCTCCACATTGACAAATACAGTGCTGTGTAAAAGTCTTAAGCACTTTAGTTGTATACATGTGCCTAGGACTTTTGCACAGTACTGCATGTGTGCATTTATTTATTTCTTATTGTAATTTATAGTTTTTGTGTATTGCACTGTACTGCAGCAAAACAACAAATTTCACAACTTATGCCAGTGATATTAAACCTAATCCTGATTCTAAATTCTTTTCAATACTGCATCTTTTATTCAATGGCAGATTATGTATTATTTCTCAGCAAATAAATGCTCAATATTTTTGCTCTAAATCCTGTAGACAGAAAATGCTGAGTTTTATTTTTGCTTCTCTCCTCCCAAGCAAAGGAAGATTTTTACCTGCAGATTCCCTAATTCTGTCATTATCGAGGATGGGTTCTGCTTCTTTAATATCGAGTGTAATGACTCCCAAGGAACAGTTTTAAAAAAAAACTTTTATCAGAAAGCTTGCAGTCCTGTCTTTTCCACTTGCAGGGCAACCAGCGTGTGATCGGCCAGGTCTGAGAGGAAGGGTTGCTTTAAAGTTAAATATGTGTTATTTGTTGTTAGTAAGTTTTTTTAATATATATAATAGCAGATTTTTGATCAATTTGTTACAGTATCATATTTGAATGAGATTCCTGATTCCATTTTTCCATGTGATAATTGCAGTTACGAACTGCCAAGCAAAAGCTAATGGACTCTTCTTAGTTAGTCCTTCAAAAGCATTCTCCAGGTAGTTTCTGGGTCCCATGGTAACCATGGTGAAAGACTTTAGCAATTTAGGGGACTGTAGTTGAAATGGACTATGTTCTGGAAAAGGAATACCATCCAGGAAAAAGGTCTCAGCCCAAAACTGTTCTCCATAGATGCTGCCTGACCTGCTGAGTTCCTCTTGCATTTTGTGTGTGTTGGTCTGGACTTCCAGTATCTGCAGAATCTCCAGTATCTCGTGTCCAAGAAACAATGTTTGCTTTTGAGTGTTCCTTCTGAAATGGATTCGGTTCTATCTTCAATTCTTTAGAGAAAAGGATGCTTTCTTTTTAAGAGGCGTAAGAGCCTGCAGATGCTGGCATCTGGGGGAACTAATCATCTGCTGGTGGAGCTCAATGGGCCTCAGTTTCTGTGGAGAGAAAGGAATTGCAGTCTTAATGAACGGTCTTGGCATGAACCATCGACTGTTTACTCCTCTCCATGGATGCTGCCTGACCTGCTGAGTACTTTCAGCACTATGTATCTGCTACTCCAGCAGATAGTTTGTTGTTTCTCCTTTTAGGCCTGGTGCTTGTTTTGCAATGAGTATACATGGTGGTGTGACCAAAGGTGGGGTTTATTCATCTCATAAGTTGGTGCTTTCTGAATCTGCAGTAGTGTACTGAGAAATAGAACTCTCCTGACAGTGTTATTTCGTTTAGAGATACAGGGCGGAACAGGCCCTTCAGGCCCAATGAGCCATGCTGCCTAGCAACCCACCTATTTAATCCTAGCTTAATCACAAGACAATTTACAATGAACAAGTAAGCTACGAACTGGTACGTCTTTGGACTGTGGGTGGAAACCAGAGTGTCCAGAGGAAACCCACGCAGTCAGGGGGAGAACATACAAACTCTTTACAGACAGCATCAGAATTGAACTCTGAACTCCGATGCCCTGAACTGTAATAGCATTGCACTAACAGCCATGCCACTGTGGCTCCCCAGGGAGAGGTGTTGTACCTCTTATTCATAGGCCTGTGTTTGACTCATCATCTTCCTAATCCACCATTCTTGGGTGTCCAGGCCTCTGCCAGTCACCATATTCACCGAAGGATGCTCTGATTCCTTCCTCTCCGAATCAACGTCAGAGTGGAGCCCCGTCTCCCAAGAGGCCATTGTGTGTGAGCCCAATGAGCAGAGCCAAGCCTGTTAGTTGGGGAATGGAAGGTTAAACCTGATCTGGATTTTGCCTGGTGACCACATGTGATTAGCGAGCGAGTCGGATACGAGGATTGTGAAACACGGATCATCTACCCCTCGTCCACCATTAAGGATATGGAGGACAGGAGTAGGAACTGTACTTCACTGGTTGACCGACTTCACTCAGCAAGATGGGGCTTGCGAAAAGGAACGAGTTGCAAAAGTATGAGCAAATAAGGAACGGGTGTATGGGTCTAACTAATGGGGTTACTTGCCCTGGAGCTAGCAAGGACACATTGGGCTGAATGGTCCCTTTTTATGTCACTATTAGCACAAGAATCCAATTTGGATATAATAATTTGGCTATATCAATGAACACCAGTTATGAGCAAGACAGTTGACATATTACACCATAATGTTATTGAATCAGCCTGCACAACTCTAATCACTGTTCCTGTATAGACACATTATGACTACTTTGCACTACAGTGGACTTCTTTTATTCTGTTTGTGCTCTTTCTTGTGAAGATAGTGTATAATTTGTTTAATTTCTGTTTCTCTTGTGAATGTTGTGTATCTGTTGTCATATGCCTGTGATGTGGCAATATAAACAGTGCGGTTTTTAATCGCACCTTCACGTACTTGTGTAAGTGACAATAAACTCATCTTTGATTGTGATATTTATCTTGGAGCAATTCCAAGAGTATTCTCTTGTAATTGTTATATTATGCAGTACAGTGTAGCACTAAATTAAAAGGAAAAAGCTTGAATGGTTCAAAATTTCCTGCTTTTATAGAACAGCTGATTGCTATTGTTGGGAATTGCTCTTGCAATTGGTAGGAAATGTTGGTGAAGTTAATTGATCTAAGGTGGGACAAGATTCTGGTGGGCTAAAAAGATCAACGTGGATCAAGTGGGAACAATGATCCTTGTCTTTTTAGAAAGGTTAGCTTTGTTTGTCACATGCACGTCGAAACAGGATAAATACAGTGAAATGTGTCATTTGCACCAACAACCAACGCAGTGCATGGATGTGCTGGGGGCAGCCCGCAAGTGTCACCATACTTCCGGTGTCAGTGTAGCGTACCCACAACGTGCCAGCCCTAGTTTGCATGTCTTTGGAATGTGAAAGGAAACCAGAATACCTGAATGAAACACAGCGGTGAGAACTGAAACCTGGTCATTGGCACTGTAAAACCTTACTGTGATGCCTAAACTACCATGACACCAACATATTTTCCACCACTGCTGTATTTGTTCGGTAATTAACTGGAAATATACCCTCTCCTTGTGAGAAGGTGTACTCACATGGTGTACTGACTCCAAGCAGCTCATAACTGTTCAATAGTTTTTGTGACCACACTCCCCGCCCCCCCCCTCCAGTAAAGTCCATTGTAATGTTTTCCCTTGTTTGGAGCAAGGGTAACTTCACTGACCTCAACACTGAACTGTTTCAACAGCCTATGGACTCACCTTCAGGGACTGTACAATTCATGTTCTCAGTATTATTTATTTATTATTATTTTGTATTTGCAGTGTTTTGTCTTTTGCACATTCACTGTTTGTCAATCTTTGTGTGTAGACTCGCATTGATTCTGTTGTATTTCTTTGTTCTACTGTGAATGCCTGCAAGAAAATGAATCTCAAGGTAGTGTATGGTGATGAATACGTTCTTTGATAATAAATGTATTTTGAACTAACACCTTGTCATTGCTATTAATCTCACACTGATGTCTGCCGTCTCTGTTTAGCCATTGCACCTTCCAATTTTCTGCATACTCCTTTCTGATCATGATAATCTGATGATATCTCAAACATGGACATTTCATGCAAGCCTTTAAAATCGTTTGTCCCCTCTAGAGATCTTGAGTGAAACAGCACGGTAGTGTAGTGATTAGCATAGCACTTTACAACACCAGTGATTGAGGTTCAATTTCCACTGTAGTTCGTATATTCTTCCCATGATTGTATGTGTTGCCTCTTGGTGCTCTGGTTTCCTCCCAGATTCCAAAGGTACATGGTTTAGTAAGTTGTGAGCATGTTTTATTGACACCAGAAGTGTTGTGACACTTGTGGACTGCCACCAGCACATGCTTGGACTGTGTTGGTTGTTGACTTTAATAGAGACGTAGAAACTCAGAAAACCTACAGCACAATACAGGCCCTTCGGTCCACAATGCTGTGCCGAACATGTACTTACTTTAGAAATTACCTAGGGTTACCCACAGCCCTCTATTTTTCTAAGCTCCATGTACCTGTCCAGGAGTCTCTTAAAATACCCTATCGTATCTGCCTCCACCACTGTTGCCGGCAGCCCATTTCACGCACTCACCACTCTGCGTTACCCTGACATCTCCTCTGTACCTACTTCTAAGCACCTTAAAACTGTACCCTCTCATGCTAGCCATTCCAGCCCTGGGAAAAAGCCTCTGACTATCCACATGATCAATGCCTCTCATCATCTTATACACCTCTATCAGGTCACCTCTCATCCTCTGTCGCTCCAAGGAGAAAAGGCCAAGTTCACTCACTCTATTCTCATAAGTCATGCTCCCCAGTCCAGGCAACATCCTTGTAAATCTCCTCTGCGTCCTTTCTATAGTTTTCACATCCTTCCTGTAGTGAGGTGACCAGAACTGAGCACAGTACTCCGTGAGATCTGATAATAGTGCATTTCCCTGTGTGTTTCGATGTACATTTGGCAAATAAACACAGCTAGTCACATACAAGCGATCAGAGAATATTCTGTTTCTCTAGGGTGCAAAATTGTCTTTGGTTGACAGTGTCAAATTAAAACCATTGCTATCAAACTATCATGTTGTGAAGGAAGTAGAATGGGGGAGGGGTGCCAGAGCATGAAACCAAGAAAAATTCCTACCCTGCTTTGTTCTTTATATCAATGTAGCCAATCATGTGGCAGCAACTCAATGCATAAAAGCATGCAGACATGGTCAAGAGGTTCAGTTGTTGTTCAGACCAAACATCGAAGAAATGGGAACTAAGTGACCTTGACAGTGGAATGATTGTTGGTGCCAGACAGAGGTTTGAGTATCTCGAAACTCCTGATCTCCTGGGGTTTTCACACAAAATAGTCAAAGATTCAAGAGTTCATTTATTATCAAAGCATGTATCCAGATACATCTCTGAAATTTGTAGTCTCCAGATAACCACAAAACAAAGAAAGAGCATGAAAATCGTTCAGATCAGAAACATCAAACCAACCCCCTGTACAAAAACGAATGGCATCCCAATCATCAACCGCCCCCCCAAAGCCCCCCTCTCCCTCCCTGCACAAAACGAAACAGGAACATCGACCCCCCCCCAAAAAGACAATCCCTCCCCTGTATTAAAAAAAACTAACAGAAAACAAAAGAGCATCAGCCCCCAAACACCTTTCCCTCGCACGACAGAAGAGAAAAGGAACAACTGCTTAAAAAAACACTGGAAGTAAAAACTATAAGTCTGACAAAATCCACAGTCCACAAAAGCATAAACACAGAACCACAGTGCCATCCTCCGATATCACCAACATTCATCGATAGATAGGGACACCACACGAGTCTCTAGAGTTTACAGAGAATGGTGAAAAGAAACAACCAGTGAATGGCAGTTCTTGGGGAGAAAATGCCTTGTTAATGAGAGCGGTCAGGAGAATGGACACATTAGTTCAAGCTGATAGGAAAGTGACAGGAGTGCAAATATTCACACATTGAACCAGTGGTGTACAGAAGAGCATCTCAGAATACACAGCACGTTGAACCTTGAAGTGGATGGACTACGGCAGCAGAAGACCACAAACATGCACTCATGACCACTTTATTATGTATAGAAGGTACCCAATAAAGTGGCTACTGAGTGTATAGTGTAATTGATATCCAGAAAATCTTTGGTTAGCTTGGATTCCATTGGCATGACCAACAGTCTTTGACGAAGCAACACACATCAAAGTTGCTGGTGAACGCAGCAGGCCAGGCAGCATCTCTAGGAAGAGGTACAGTCGACGTTTCAGGCCGAGACCCTTCATCAGGACTAACTGAAGGAAGAGTGAGTAAGAGATTTGAAAGTTGGAGGGGGAGGGGGAGATCCAAAATGATAGGAGAAGACAGGAGGGGGAGGGATGGAGCCAAGAGCTGGACAGGTGATAGGCAAAAGGGATACGAGAGGATCATGGGACAGGAGGTCCGGGAAGAAAGACGGGGGTGGGGGGATCCCAGAGGATGGGCAAGGAGTATATTCAGAGGGACAGAGGGAGAAAAAGGAGAGTGAGAGAAAGAATATGTGTATATAAATAAATAATAGATGGGGTACGAGGGGGAGGTGGGGCATTAGCGAAAGTTAGAGAAGTCAATGTTCATGCCATCAGGTTGGAGGCTACCCAGATGGAATATAAGGTGTTGTTCCTCCAACCTGAGTGTGGCTTCATCTTTACAGTAGAGGAGGCTGTGGATAGACATGTCAGAATGGGAATGGGATGTGGAGTTAAAATGTGTGGCCACTGGGAGATCCTGCTTTCTCTGGCGGACAGAGCGTAGATTATCCACGGCCTCCTCTACTGTAAAGATGAAGCCACACTCAGGCTGGAGGAACAACACCTTATATTCCGTCTGGGTAGCCTCCAACCTGATGGCATGAACATCGACTTCTCTAACTTCCGCTAATGCCCCACCTCCCCCTCGTACCCCATCTATTACTTATTTTTATACACACATTCTTTCTCTCACTCTCCTTTTTCTCCCTCTGTCCCTCTGAATATACCCCTTGCCCATCCTCTGGGTTTTCCCCCCCACCCCTTGTCTTTCTTCCCGGACCTCCTGTCCCATGATCCTCTCGTATCCCTTTTGCCTATCACCTGTCCAGCTCTTGGCTTCATCCCTGCCCCTCCTGTCTTCTCCTATCATTTTGGATCTCCCCCTCCCCCTCCAACTTTCAAATCTCTTACTCACTCTTCCTTCAGTTAGTCCTGACGAAGGGTCTCGGCCTGAAACGTCGACTGCGCCTCTTCCTAGAGATGCTGCCTGGCCTGCTGCGTTCACCAGCAACTTTGATGTGTGTTGCTTGAATTTCCAGCATCTGCAGAATTCCTGTTGTTTGAGTCTTTGATGAATTCATGTTTGTCAAAATGTTCACCCACTCTGGACTAGAGTGATCCCGGTAATATCGCACATTTGCCACTCAGTAAAGTCTGGGAATGAAAAGCTGGGAAAATCATTGCCATCAGCTTTTCCACTAGTCATTTGAAGAGGGTAATTTTGATTTTCAGTCATACTATAGTAGTTTTACTTCAAAGGAAAATAAAATTGGAAGAGGTGTTTAGCAGTGGCTGAACAGAAGTGACTCATTATAAGGGAATAAACATTTATAGCAAGTTGGAAGTTTTTAAAACCAACAGAAGGCAACTAAAAATTCGTAAGGAGAAAAGATGAAATAAGACCATAAGATATAGGAGCAGAATCAGGCCATTTGGCCCATCAAGTCTGTTTTGCCATTTCGTCATGCTGATAATTTCCCTTTCAGCTCTGGAATCACTGGACTCTGGAATGATTCTGGAGGATTGGAAAATTGCAAATCACTCCATCCCTTTAAGAAGGGAGAGAGGTAGAGGAAAGGAAATTATAGGCCATTTAGCCTGATTTCAGTGGTTGAGAAGATGTTTGAGTCAATTATAAAGGATGAAGTTTTGGGGTATTTGGAGGCACATGATAAAATAGGCCAAAATCAGCATGGTTTTCTTGATGGGAAATCTCGGACACGTCTGTTGGAATTCTTTGAGGAACTAACAGGCAGGGTAGACAAATGAGAGTGAATGGATGTTGTATACTTAGATTTTCAGAAGGCCATTGACAAGGTGCTGCACATGAGGCAGCTTAATGAGATAATATTGCAGGAAAGATACTAGCATGGATAGAAGATTGGCTCACTGGCAGGAGGTAAAGAATGGGAATAAAGGGGGCCTTTTGTGGTTGGCTGCTGGTGACTAGTGGTGCCACAACAACCTCTCACTCAATGTTAGCAAGACCAAGGAGATGATTATTGACTTGAGGAGGAAACCGGAGGGATTGGTGTTGTGACCACTTCTTTTCATTTTATGTGTCAATGATAAGATGATGGAATTGATGGTTTGTGGCCAAGTTTGCTGGTGATGTGATGATAGGTGGAAGGGCAGGTGATGTTGAGAAACAGGGAGTCTGTAGAAGGACTTAGATTGGGAGAACGGGCAAAGAAATGGTAGACGGAATAGAGGGTAGGGAAGTGTATGGTTGTGCACTTTGGCAGAAGGAATAAAGGTGCAGACAATTTTCTATATGGGAGAAAATTCAAAAATCAGAGCTGCAAACAGACTTGGGAGTCCACGTGCAGGATTCCCTGAAGGTTAATTTACAGGTTGAGTTGGCGGTAAGGAAGACAAATCAATGTTAACATTCATTTTGAGAGGACTAGAATATAAGAGCAAGGATGTGATGCTGAGGCTTTATAAGGCCTTGGTCAGACTGTACTTGAGTTTTGTGAACAGTTTTGGGCCCCTTATCTAAGAAAAGATGTGCTGGCATTGAAGAGAGTCAAGAGGAGGTTTGCGCGAATGATTCCAGGAATGAAAGAGTTAACGTATGAGGAGGGTTTGATGGCTCTGGCCTGTACTCACTGGAGTTTGGAAGAATGGTGGGGGTTGGGGGGAGGAAGTCTAGTTGAAACTTATCGAGCATTGAAAAGCCTAGATTGAGTGGATGTGGAGAGGACATTTCCTATGGTGTGTGAGACTAAGAACAGAGGGCACAGCCACATAATGGAGGGAGGTGTGAGGAGGAATTTCATTTGCCTGAGGATAGTGAATCTGTGGGATTCATTGCCACAGGCAGATGTGGAGGCCAAGTCATTAAGTATATTTAAAGAAGAGGTTGGCAATTTCCTGATTTGGTATTGGTGATAGTTGAGCAATAAATATCAATCTGATTACTGGAAACGCCTTCTCTCTATTTCTGAAAGCTAGTATCATAGGATTTTGCATTCCTATCTGAGAGAGTAGGTGGGGTTTCAACATAATATCTCATTGTAAAGGTGACGCCCCTGACACTAGCACTCTGAGGGATCTTATGAGGTTGTATCTCTGTAAAGTGACTTCAATCCACATCTTTTGACTCAAGGGGGAAAAAAATTGCTGCCTGGTGAATCGCAGGGTTCTGTATCTTTGCTGCTGTTATACCATCCACCTTGTTATCTATAGATGATCATTTTGCAATGCAGTTAATCTGTCTCATGTCTTGTTACTGGTTTACATAGACTCAAGCTCCCAGGTGCTCCAGTTTCTTCCCACAGTCCAGAGACAGAGTGGTTAGTAAGTTAATTGGCCATTGTACATTGTCTTGTGATTAGGCTCGGGTTAAATGGGTGTGTTGCTGGGCGGTGTGGCATGCTGGGCTGGACGTGCCTGTTCTGCACTGTATCTCTAAATAAATAAATTAGGCTTTAGGCATTTTGGTCCCTTGCGGATACTATGTATAGCACTGATGTCCAATGGGAATCGCAGTCACAGACCAGTCAGCCTGTCGAGCTTGAACCAGCTCTGTGTAAGAGCAGTACAGATGGTCCCACTCCAGTCGCCCTCTTACCGTACCTGTTCTTTCCTTTCTGGCTCCCTCACAAATGCTAGAATTTAATCTGTCTCCATTATTGCTCCATGTGGTAGAGCATTCCAGACTGCTAGAGGGGTTTTTATCATCTCATTTTAACTCTTTTGTAACTAGACCATAGGACCCAGGAGCAGAATTAGGGTATTCGGCCCATTAAGTCTGCTCTGCCATCCCTCTCAACCCCATTCTTGTGCTTTCTTCCCATAACCTTTGACACTCTTACTAATTAAGAACCTATCAATCTCTCCTTTAGATATATCCAATGACTTGGCCTCCACCTCTGTCTGTGGCAATGAAGTCCACAGATTCACCACCCTCTGGCTAAAGAATTCGTTCAGAATTGTTAGTGTAACTAATTTCATGCCCTTTAGTTCTTGGCCTTTGTCCCATTGGGAAAGGTTTCTATATATGATCTATCTCATACCTTCATAACATTAAGTATCTGAGATTCATTTGCAGTCTCCCCTGTTCTAATGCGAACAACAAATCATAAAACTGAGACATCATTGCTTTAAGAAGTTGAGGCTTGTATCCCATTAAGAGTGTCAAATCTTGATGCGTGCACTTCAGAGAATATAGCTCCCCTGGACTGGCTTGGACAAATTTTGAAGTAGGAGGACTTTCTACTAGCAAGTACCACAAATCATGGGAACTTTCTTTTTTGCACAGTCGTACTAACTTTGTGAAACATGAGGCCAGCTGACCCATTATGAAAAATGACACACAGAAGACTGTAGCTTGCTATTTCAATATTTAAAATTCAAGTTGTTATCCAGAGCTGCTGTAGAAACTCATGATTATCAGCAACGTACCACCACTAGTGTTCGTGTCACAAAGTAGTGACATCCTGTCCTCTGGACCACAAAGTGACATGTTTAACTTCTATTCTGTGCTGAGTTCCTGGTGCATACACGAGTGAGTGTTGCTTAGATGGAGATTTAATTCTTTAAATTATTTATTTTCCCAAGCCTCTATGCTTTCATCTAGGTTCGTCCAGGGAGCAGGAAGTGCAGAATCAAATATCGCTGTGATGATTCTACGTTCTAGTATCAATTGTTTGGCGACAATGAAGTATAAAGTATATGTGGCACATTCTACGATGCTGTTTAAAGGCCCTACTAACTTCCCTCATTTGATAGCATAAAAAAGAACTAATTCAGTAACAGTCCTGATGAAAGATATCGGCCCGAAACGTCGACTATACTCTTTTCCACAGATGCTGCCTGGCCTGCTGAGTTCCTCTAGCTTTGTGTGTGTGTGTGTGTGTTGGTTGGATTTCCAGCATCTGCAGATTTTCTCTTGTTTCTAATTACTAAACATTCCTTTTATGAATATTTGTGTACTTACAAATGTAACATCTAATGAAATGTAAATCTACCCTTTGTTATAGCATTGATATATTTTGTTGTGAGAATGTGCTAGATGAGTGTAATTATGTCCCTTGTTGGTACTGACAAATAAGAAGCAGTTTATGATTTCGAGCATTGATGATTAAGGCTCCAGGTACATTTATTTCCATTTACAGGATGTGGAAATGTTGGGAAGATCAGAATTTGTTGCCATTTCCAAGTTGTCATGTGAAGGTGGTGCTAAGCCATCTTCTAGAGTTGTTACTGTTGTTCCTTCCCGTGATGTTCAGCAGGATTTTTCTGAGACGTAGGCCCAGTGACAATGACGGGCCAAGTCAGGACAGGCTGTGCGAAGTAAGGGACTGGTATTGTCCATGCTGCTCGTGTCCTTGGTGGTAGAGCTATGAAAGTAAAAGGACTGCAAATAATGCAATCTGGAACAAGAAAAAGAGCTGGAAGAACTCAGCAGGTCAGTCAGCATCTGTGAAGGCAAGAGATGTATTTATTAAGTAAAATTTCCTTAAAGTGGGCATCCCTTGAAGAGAATTCATGGTGGAGCAGGAGTGTGATGATCTGAGTCCTGATGCAGGGTGTCGACCTGAAGCATCAACATACAACTTGTATAACCGATGCTGCTGAGTCTTATCAAGGTTCTAATTTTTGTTGCTGGTAGAGGCTGTGAATTTTGGAGGTGCTGTCAGTGTGGTGATTGAGAGTGAATACAGAATATTTCAAAGTTCAAAGTAAATTTTATTATCAAAGTACATGTATGTCACCACATACAATCCTGAAATTCTTTTGTTGTGGGCATACTCACTGAATTTATAGAATAATAACCATAACAGAATCAATGAACAATCATCCAACTAGCGTATTCAACCAGAGCGCAGAAGACAATGAACTGTACAAAGACAAAAAAAGGAAATAATAATAATAACAAATAAGTAAACAATAAATGTCGAGAACATGAGATGAAGAGTCCTTGTAAATGAGTCCATTGGTTTGTGGGAACAGTTCAGTGATGGGGCGAGTGAAGTTATCCCCTTTAGTTCATGAACCTGATGGTTGAGAGGTAATAAATATTCTTGAACCTGGTGGTGTGAGTCCTGAGGCTCCGGTATCTTCTTCCTGAGGGCAGCAGTGAGAAGAGAGCATGTCAGGGTGGTGGGGGTCCCTGATGATGGATGCTGCTTTCCTGCGACAGCGTTTCATGTAGATGTGTTTGGTGTAGATGGTAAATGCTGGAGGCACAGTTTACTGACAGTGGAGGGAGAAAATTTATGTGGTGGTAGGTGGGGATGCCCATCAGTTGAGTTGCTTTGGTGTGGAGTTGCCGAGCTTTCTGAGCATTGTTGAAGCTGGACTCACATAGGCAAGTACAACTAGTGAGAAATATGAATAAAAGTGAGGGATGTGGGCAAATGGACCTAGTTTAGATGGAGATCTTGGTCAGCTGGATCAGTTGGTCATTTCTGTGTGCTGTAATAAACTCTTAAGTAGAACGTACACCACTAAGTTCCTGACTTATGGCTTGTCTGTCGTTGTAAGGGTTCTAGGAACAGGGAGCTCAGTCATTGAAAAAACTGGTTTTAGAATATATTAATTTCTAACAAAACTTATTCTGCATGCACATTAATTTCTCCATCGATTATTCTCAGCACATATTTTCTAGTATAAAGTTTGGCAAAGTAGCACTATTACCAAGCAAGTTGAAAACTGTGACCGACAGAGTTACAGAGTCGCTCTCAACCAAGAATTGTAGCTGTTAGCCACATTTCACATCAAACTTCTTTGGTGCAAAATATCCCCCTGAGGACTGTTGATCTGTGCCTAGCTTCAGGGTGGATCTGACCCACGAAGTTCCTGAAAACGTAGATTTGATCCCAAGACAAACATCATGTACTTTATCCAACTGCAAGCCGTTCTATAATCACAAGCCGCTTTGTAAGCTGTTGCTGCTTGGAGGACGAATAAGGGCTGTAACTGTCTTGCTTTGGCTCCCAGGTTAGAATAGAATCATTAGTCCACTGTAAACACTTTAAACCACTTGTTATAATGCTGTTTACGTCATAAATACATGCTGGTTTTTACATTTATGCACATTTTATTCCATATCCGTTCTTTAACCCCAACTTTATTTTTGTATAATTCTTTATTCTTTGTTGTTTTCTGCTGCATGTTGTGCCCCAAACACAGCACAGCAAATTCCTAATACGTACATGTAATTGTATATGGTGAATAAAGTTGATCCTCGATCCTGATTTAGTCTACCAAGCAAAGACTGGCTCTTTGGTAGACACTTCACAGGGTTGTAGCATGACACGTTTGAGAATTATCAAAGAAGGGCAAGAAGGTAAAGAGAATGATTAAATCTTTGATAAGACCAGGCTATTTTACAACAAAATGTTTCAGCTTGTTCATGTGGCGTGTGGGAGTTCTGCACATTCAGATTCCCACTTCCACCTATTGATGGTTTGATTATAAAATTATTGATTTCATCAGTTAAACTGCCAGGCGTGGGTTCTAGTCACATTGACACTGCTTAATGCTTCAGGAAACACTTAAGTATCTGCATTCCAGCATTCAGCTCAGGAGAGTAGGAGGGATGATGACTAATTTAGGTTTCCCAAGCACTTGGCTCGACTCTTTTGCTGCTCGCATTAATTGTTAAGGACTGACTGGTCAGTTTGTTGCAGGATGTTTGAATTCTTCCAGTAGCTCATTGAGGGTCACACACAGAGTTTGACTGCACTGGCTTCACTGCGTCATGCTTGGCTCAATAAGGAAATGCTGATGGGAAGTCGTTGGGTGACCGAAGAGGCCTATGCTTTGGCCCAAGGTCCGTGTAGATGAACTGAGAGGAAAAGCTTCCCATATTTGGAAAAAAAAGAGCCAGCTGCCTGCAGGCTTTGTTCCCAACACTGTTTCATGCAGAATCTATTAGGAACGTTATATTTAGAAGATTTGCTTGTTCATTTTCAGTCATAAATTCCCATTTGTTTGGTGTTCAAGGGATAAGGCAATACATGTACAAAATTAAGTTATTAAAGCTATTATCTTCCAAGGCTGTTCTCCCAAGAGTTTCGGTCGCAACAATTTAGTTTATGGAAATTAAGCTTCTGGTGAAATTTGAGTTAATTTTGTTGTTATTGAACTATTTTGAAATTTAAAATTAGTGTGCAATCCCCTGTCTCATACTTCATATTTATATTTATTGCGTTATAGGGAAAGATTGAATAGGTATGAGGGGAGATTGTAGAGGCATATAAAATTATGAGGGGTGTAGATAGGGTAAATGCAAGCTGACACTTTCCACCAAGATTGGGTGAGGTCATGGGTTAAGGGTGAAAAGTGAAATGTTTAAGGAGAACATGAGTGGGAATTTATTCACTTGGCGTGGTGAAAGTGTGAAACAAGCTGATAGCAGATGTGATGGATGTGAGTTTGATTTCAACATTTAAGAGAAATTTTGGATAGGTACATGGATGAAGGGCTACGGTCCTGGAACAGGATGATGGGACGAGGCAGATTAATAGTTTAGTATGGACTAGATGGCCTGAAGATCCCATTTCTACACTGTAGTGTTCTATGACTCTCATTTTTTTATGATATAAAGTCCATTGAATCCATGTTGACTCTCCAAGAACAAGCCCATTAGCTCTTTACTCAGTCGTTCCCTATGACTTCTCACATGAATCAAAATCAGGTTTATTATCTTTGACATATGTGGTGAAATTTGTTGTTTTGCGCCAACAGTACAGTGCAATACATAACAAAATTACTAAGTTACAATAAAAATAAAAGAAACAGCAAATTTCACGACATATATCTGCTAAAAAATAATGGGTGCTCATTAACTCCATAAGACATAGGAGCAGAATTAGGCCATTTGGCCCATTGAGTCTACTCTGCCATTCCATCATGGCTGATTTATTTTCTCTCTCAACCCCATTCTCCAGCCTTCTCCTCGTAAACTTTGACATCCTTACTAATCATGAACCTGTCAGTCTCCACTTTAAATATACCCAATGACTTGGCCTCCACAGCCGTCTGTGGTAATACACAACTCTCAGGCTAAAGAAATTCCTCCTCATCTGTGTTCTAAAGGGATATCCTTCTATTCTGAGGCTGTGCCCTGTGATCCTAGACTCTTCCACTAATGGAAACATCCTCTTCACATCCAATCTATCCAGGCCTTTCAATATTTGAGAGGTTTCAATAAGATTCCACTTCATTCTTCTAAACTCCAGCGAGTACTGGCCCAGAGTAACTCCCGTCAGATTCTCCTACCAATACTACCCCCCCACCCCCAAACACCACAGATAATTTACAATAAAATATTTAACCCGGCGGCCAGCTTATTTTGGGGTATAGAAAGAAATCTGAGCACCAAAGAGAAATAGACGTAGTTGCAGGGAGAACGAGCGAACTCCAGGTAGACATGGCTGAAGGTCAGGACTGAACCCAAATCGTTAAAGCTACAACACCACAGCCCTGTATCTGTGTCACTGTGCCATCTACATGTCACAGCTGAGCCCGATTCCGTCTCCACCTGTTGACTTTGTATCTACATATGCTTGGACTAGCTGGATAAGGTTAATGAGAACAGGGTCTGGCTTTTATATTTTATTGCTCTCTCTTCACTCCAAGGACACATGAGCCACATGGTTTGCTGTTGCATGAGGCACACATTCCCTTGCAGACCCATAGAGGAAACTCGTAGACATGATTTAAGGTTGACAATTCAAGTTTATTTATCACACGTACATCGAAACATACAGTGAAATGCATTGTTTGTGTTAACAACCAACACATCCGAGGGTGTGCTTGTGTCCCCACACATTCCAACACCTTCACAGCACGCCCACAATGCCTAGCAGAACAACGCAGAAAACAACGAGCGACAAAACAACAACAGCAAAACAAGTCCTGTTCCTTCCTCCCACCCAAGCACATACACAGCCCTCTAAAACCAAGACAAGACATCTGCTTTAGCCTCCAGCTTCCAGTGGACTCTGATTTGGACACGCAGAGTTTGGGCCTTTGAATATCCCAGCAGACTTGCAAAGATTTGCAGTGGCTCTGGCCAACGAGCCTTGACTTCTGGACTTCAGATTCGACTCTCAGGCCTCAGTCCTCAGCCTCAATCCCTGTATCTACCGATGACTGAACACCAGGCCATGATCTCTGGACTTGCCAGGGACAGGACTCAGCACATTATAGTAAAGTTACATATTGAAAATAATAGAACAAGTTTTGCTATTTCTCCAACCTACCAGGTGTCCGCAATGATCATGAATTAACACTTAACTTTGCTCAAGGCATTTATCTGGTACTACCATTCATGTGATTGCCAACCTGATTACCAGGTTAATATCAGATGGATGTGCTAACATGCAAGAGGGTTCAAAGGAGATTCATAAAAATGATTCCTGGATTGAAGGGCTTATCATATGAGGAGTGCTTGATGGCTCTGGGTTTGTACACACTGGAATTCAGAAGAATGGGGGGGGGGGGGATCTCATTGAAACCTATCAAATATTGAAAAGCCTTGATAGAGTGGATATGGAGAGAGTATTTCCTATGGTGGGGGGAGTCTAAGACCAGAGGGCACAGTCTCAGAATAGAAGGACATGCATTTAGATCAGAGATGTAGAATTCCTTCAGCCAGAGAATGGTGATTCTGTGGAATTTGTTGTCACAGTCATTGGGTATATTTAAGGCAGAGGTTAATAGGTTCTTGATTAGTAAGGGCATGAAGGGATATGGAGAGAAGGCAGGAAATTGGGGCTGAAAGGGAAATGGATTTGCCATGATGAATTGGCAGAGCAATCTCAATGGGCCAAATGCTCCAATTTTGCTCCTGTACCTTATGGTCTTACCAAGAGAAGAAGAAAAAAGTAGTTTTCACTCCTTTTCCACTGATTTCTTACTAATTCTTTACAGACAATCTGTACTTCAGAGCTTTTTGTTGGTATGGGAGCATTGGAGAGAGGGCCAAATCGCTGATGCTGTAGCACCTTCAGTAGGCAGAGTAAAATAGTCTGCAATTGTATAGCACCTTTCACCACGAGCAGTCTTCCCAAAGTGCTTACAACTAACTGAGTAGTATTGACATATTGTCTTGCTTTTAATATAGGGAAACCTAGCAGTTAACTTGTGCACAGCAAGATCCCAAAACTGTAACGGAAATCACCAGATGATCTCTTTTCCAAAGCTGTTGGCTGGAAGATACGATTGGGCAGGACCCAGAGGATTAGTCTAAGCTCAAGTTTAATTATCATCCAACCATATAGGAATACAGCCAAATAAAACTGCATTCCTCAAAGGTGAAAAACACAGAACCAACAGCCACACACAGCGCAAGGAACATATAGGATATGTAACCACAATAGCAGTAAAGATATCGTCACACAAAAATAATATAGCTCAAGTCTGAGCGTCATGCCCGGTTGACTGATGGTGCATGGGATGTTGTCAGCAGGAACAAGTCCACCGCAGGCCAATTATCATGCACTGGTACAGCCGCAAACAAACGCAATCCAGCTTGCCTTCCACCGAGTGAACACTGGAGGGCAGCACTGATGGGAGGGATCAGCTGCCATCCCAGCATGGACACACACCACACCACATCAACTACGATGTCTTCACCCCGGGCGAGCTCCCTTGCTGTCAGTCTCGCTGGCGGACTAGTTTCACAGTATCCTATGTTACCAACGTCCAACAGGGTGCTGTGATCACAAGAAAAACATCCAAGGTAATCACACGCACCCTTTGTTACTGCACACTGACTCTGACATCTTCCTGTAGCAGGCAGCAACATAGTCGGCTCCTCCCCTATCAAGCTGCTTGCTGATGGGGTAGACCCTGCAGTACCTGATGAAATCAATATGAAGGGTCTCGGCCTGAAACGTCGACTGTACCTCTTCCTAGAGATGCTGCCTGGCCTGCTGCGTTCACCAGCAACGTTGATGTGTGTTGTTGTTGATGGAGCAGTATTAGTAGCATTCGGAGAAGAAGCAGTATCGAGTGCAGTATTCTTGCAGCAGCTTGGTAATGTTTTTATTCAGACCAACTCGTCCATGCCAACCAAGATGTCCATGTGAGCTAATCTCATTTGCCTTCATTTTGCCTATATCCCTCTAAACCAGGGGTTCCCAACCTGGCGTTCGCGGATCCCTCGGATAATGGTATAAAAAAGGTTGTCTAAACCTTTCCTCACCGTATACCTGTCCTTTTTAAATATTGTTATTGTACCTGCCTCAGCCTTTTCCTCTGGTAACTTGTTCCACTCAGTCACAGCCCCCTCTCAGAGGGACATGGAAATCAGAACAGAGAATAGTACAGCAGAGGAATAGGCCCCTGGGCTCATGGTGTTCTCCTGAAATACTGCAATTACTTTAGTACTTAAATGCAAACTGATCTATCCCCTTCTGAATAAGAATCAGGATCAGAATCAAGTTTAATATCACCGGCATTTTTGTGAAATTTGTTGTCTTTGAGGCCGCAGTACAATGCAATACATAATAATAGAAAAAAACTGCATTACAGGAAGTATATATATTAAATAGTTAAATAAATAGTGCAAAAATAAAAATAAAAAAGTAGTGAGGTTTTGTTCATGGGTTCAATATCCATTCAGAAAACGTATGGCAGAAGGGAAGAAGCTGTCCTTAATTGTTGACTGTGGGCCTTAATGTTTCTGTACCTCCTTTCTGACGGTAACAGTGAGGTGAGGGCACATCCAGAGTGATAGGAGTCCTTAACGACGGACACCACCTTTTTGAAGCATCGCTCTTTGAAGGTGTCCTGGATATCGTAGAGGCTCGTGCCCATGATGGAGCTAAGTTCATAACCTCCTGAAGCTTCTTTCGATCCTGTGCAGTAGTGTTCCCCTATCCCTCTCCCCTCCATTCGCCATTGTCTGTATATTCATATGCCTATCTAAGAGCCTCTTAAATGCCCCTATCGTATTTGCTTCTACCACCCCCACCACAGGGAGTGCATTTCAGTTGTCCACCACTCTGTATAAAAAAAACTTGGCCCTGTTGATATGCTTTGAACTACCCTTTCTCACCTTAAATGCAATGTCAGGTTGCAATGTCAGCAATGTCTGTGATTTTTGATCTTTATTTAATATGACTATGTAAGTGGTTAATTAAAAAATTATAATATTTGCCTTTTGCCCTGATGAAAGGTATTGGCCTGAAACATCGACTCTGTATTCCTCTCCGTAGATGCTGATTGACCTGCTGAGTTCCTCCAGCATTTTGTGTGCGTTACTCCCAAATTCCAGCACCTGCACAATCTCTTGTGTTTAGTACTAGCCTTTTCCTGCTTTGTCAAAATTTGGAAGTGTAGTTAACTTGAGTTGGTCCAGAAAACTCTTATTTAGTTAAAGCAATAAAGTCAGTAAACACACTGTACTGTTCAAAGCCATTGGGTCCTGTTACTGAGGGAGATCCACAGGGATAAATGGATATCATAGGCTGGAGAATGTGGAGGTATGTATTTTGGAATGACCAAATCCTTGAGCAATCCTTATATGTGGATATTCCACAGTGTTTAAAATTAAATTTAGCAAGACATAGAAATGCTAGATTATCTTGGGGAGGCACAGTAGTGTAGTGGTTAGTGTAATGTTGTTATACCGCCAGGGACCTGGGTTCATTCAATCCCACCACTGCCTGAAGAAAGTTGTACGTTTTCCCCATGATTGCTGGGGTTTTCTCCAGGTGCTCCAGTTTCCTCCCACATTCCAAAATACAAGGGTCCGTTACCATGCTGTATCTCTAAATGAAAAATAAAAATATTTAGATTCTCTGACAGATTTCATGTGACCAAGACCAGTCTGTTCAGTACAAGGGCAGTGAAGCCTTAGCATTTTATGCACAGCTGGGTGACAGGAGAAGGTCAACAAATAGGCAATGTAATATGAGCTGACTGTGTAAATCAGAGTTTGGTATAAACTGACTTAAATTCCTAGTCTTGCCCTGGGCATTGGTTGGGGTCACGTGTAAACTGTTGTGCCACGGTTGGGGGTATGATGCTGGTTAAATATCAACTTGAGTTTCCACTTCTGTTCCATGTTTTCAACCTGCCAGGATTTAATCTTCGAAATGTCCTTGCTTCTGTGTTCAGCAACTTACTAAGCCAACGATTAAATCCAATTTGTTTATATTTGGTGGCTTTGGAATAATTATTAGGCGATATAGCACCTGGCCATCCCTGAAGAACCATCAACGCCTCACAATTTTCCATTTGCTGGAGCAGGCTCCAGTAACTTTACCTGCCTGGAGGTGACTCTCTTGCCAGCCTCCAGACCGGTGGCTCTGAGAGATAGGCACTAGATGTAAGGAAGATGAAGCAATATGGACATGGTGTAGGTAGGAGGGATTAGGTTTTGGAATTTTTTGATTTGCTTTTTTTAGCTAGTTTGGCACAACATTGTGGGCCGAATGGCCTGTTCGTGTGCTGTACTGTGCTATGTCCTATGGTGAAATGAAGCTAATGAAAGAACTCCAGCGCTCTGAATGCAAGCCTGGTGTTGGATCTCTGGGGACACTGAATCTCAGCTCAGTGAGCTGTAAACATGCTCCATTCCAGAGAGGAAATTAAGGGGTATTAACTGAAAGTTTTATTATTAAATTAACTCAAATTGTATTAATTTTGCTCTTAACGCTTACCCAACATTTTATTTTTAATTTATATTGAAACATTATTAGGAGTAAGCACATTATAACTTGTCTTTCTAATGGTGGAACAGCCTCAATGGGCTGAATGGCCTGATTCCGCTCTTGTGTCTGATGGTTTAATATCATGTAAATATGGGAAATGAAATAGAGCATTCTCAGTCAGTATCCAGTGCAAACAGAGGGATAACAATAACAAAGGCCCCTAAAACTTTGGAAGTTGAATATTTTTGTTTTATTATTCATGGAAATTTTGAATGTTGGCCAGAACATTCTGGCAGAAGGAGATGGTGCCTCTTTAATTGTCTGTGATCTGATATTGTGTGCGATCAATCTGAGAAGGAAGGTTTTGGTGAGAGTCATTGCTTTGGAACTTGGACCATTAAGTGACTTTGCTCACCAATACATTCTCTGTGGTTCACATCATAGCCATAAGTCACCCATACCTGAGAGGGGATTTTTTTTCTCCCCCAATAGCAGCAAACATTTGCCAGAACGTTGATCACTGACTCATCGAACTGAGGTTGAAACCCTCGAATTTATGTGCATCATTTCCTAGATATTACTAACTAATTTTAGACTTGAGTTAAACTGGTTAAGAAGATTTACTAGAGGTTTTAAGGACATTAATGGCAATAGTGCAGAAAGTGACAGAACAGAAAAGAATTTGTTAAACCTTTATTGCGTAGTTGCAAATACACAAGGCAGTGAAACGTGATAGAGAATGGGATTAGATTTAACAACTACCTCTTTATGAGTTTGTTGTTGCTGAAGGGCCAGATATCTTTTTTCATTCATGGGCACCTTCACTTCTGCAATAACAGTGAGCTTGAAGTCATTCTCTAATTTTATTTTAAGACAAAATTTGTCAGGGTATCAGAGGAAATACTGCCACAGTTTCACTACAAATTTACACCCATGTTCGCAGGCTCTGGCTAACACAGCACAGCAAATTCTTGATACACATTAATGTAGATGGCGAGTGAAATTGATCCTTGATGTTTCAGTGATATTCTTTCTTCCCACATCCCATGGTGAAGCTTGCCACTGGGTACCTGTGTTAGTGGTAGTATTTGATGTAAAGCTCCTGTTCATGTCCCCGTAGGTACTTGTCCAAGGTTGGTGAAATTTTCCATGAGGTTAAAAGAATGAATGTGAAATAGTTTCTATCATGTGTGCTATTTTCCTGGGTGGTAAATGGAAAATCTACCTCATACCATTCTGAGGCTTTGCAGCAGCTGGCCATTTGTTATTGACTAATTGCAATGGTAAAACCTTTGAGGCCTCCTTCTGGAAGAACTACATTTTTCAGATGATTAAAGGTGGCTTTAGAGATGCCAGGTTTAAAGAGAAGAACTACAGACCTTTGAATTCACTAAGGGGGGACAGTACAGAGTGGCTAGGAGACTTGGAGGAGATTTAACCTTTTAATTTCCCTGGCACTATCCATCTTCTGGTACAAACACCACATTTCACTGAAATGGGAACCGAGTAATTGGCATAAAAAAACAAGAGAAAATCTGCAGATGCTGGAAATCCAAGCAACACAAACAAAATATTGGAGGAGCTCAGCAGGTCAGGCAGCATCTATGGAAAAGAGTAAGCAGTCGATGTTTTGGACTGAGACCAGTAGTGCAACGGCCTCACAGCTCCAGTGACCCAAGTTCAGTCCTGCCCTCTAGAGTTTGTACGTTAGCTCTCTGCCTGCATGGATTTTCCATGTGTTTGGGTTTCCCCTGGTGCTCAGATTTTCTCACATATCCAAAATATGTGATGTTTGGAAGGTTAATTATCAATAATGTAGGTGGCATGTGACGGAGAATAGTTTGCAAGGAACTAAGTGGGGAGATGGGTTGAATAGAGTTGCTGAGGGCAGACATTGACTCGTTGGGCTAAGTGGCCGCCTTTTGTAAGAAAACATAGAAAATACTGAAATAAGAAATATGAATGCAGCCAGCACCTTAGTCGCATTATTGTGAGTCAACAGCAATGAGGAGATTCTTGAGTTCTGAGAGCCACGTTGCGGGTAGGTTAATTGGTCATTGTAAATTGTCCCATGATTTGGGTAGGGTTAAATCAGGGTCATCGGTGGTTGCTGGGGCGACACTGCTTAAAGGACTGGAAGGGGCTACTCCTCATTGCATCAATCAATCAATCAATTAATAAATAAATGGATAAATAGTAAAAGAATTGGAGACCCAACTGGATCGTGACTCTGGGGAAACGTAGGCAGTGCTAGATGTGTGGCCAGTGCACACTGCATTATACTTCATGTGGGGTCCACAGCTGCAGACTTTCTGCACATTGACAGTGTTACAATGCATCCTCTTTAGATTTGCTGTTGGTCCATGGTTAATGTACGAGGAGTGTTTGATGGCTCTGAGGCCTGTGCTCGCTTGACTTTAGAAGGATGAGGGGGATCTTATTGAAACCTATTGAATATTGAAAGGCCTTGATAGAGTGGACATAGAAAGGATGTTTTCTATAGTGTGCTGGAGTTTAGAAGAATGAGGGGGTCTCATTGAAACCTATTGAATATGAAAGGCCTAGAAAGAGTGGATGTGGAGATGATGTTTCCTATAGTGGGGGAGTCTAGGACCAGAGGGTACAGCTCAGAATAGGATGTCCTATTAGAGTAGAAATGAGGAGGAATTTCTTTATCCAGAGGGTGGTAAATCTGTGGAACTCATTGCCACAGATGGCTGTGCAGGCCAAATCATTGGGTATATTTAAAACGGAGGTTGATAGGTTCTTTATTAGTCAGGGTGTCAAAGCTTACAGGGAGAAGGCAGGAGAATGGGATTGAGAAGGATAGTCAGACATGAATGAATGAATGAATGGTGGAACAGACTCGATGGGTCGAATGGCCTAATTCTGCTCCTATGCCTTATGGTCTTGTGAGTAGTTTGATCAGGCCCTGGAAATCTATGGCACTCACAGTAGCAACAAGGCCTTGTTCATTAGCAGGGCCTGTCTTTCACTGGATATTGTGTGCAGTTTTGGTCCTCTAATCTGAGGAAAGGCATTCTTGCCATAGAGGGTGTACAAAGAAGTTTCATCAGATTGATTCCTGGGATGGCAGGACTTTCATATGAAGAAAGACTGGATCGACTAGGCTTATACTTGCTGGAATTTAGAAGATTGAGGGGGGATCTTATTGAAACATATAAAATTCTAAAGGGATTGGACAGGCTAGATGCAGGAAGATTGTTCCCAATGTTGGGGAAGTCCAGAACGAGGGGTCACAGTTTGATGATAAAAGGGAAGCCTTTTAGGACCGAAATGAGGAAAAACTTCTTCACACAGAGAGTGGTGAATCTGTGGAATTCTCTGCCACAGGAAACAGTTGAGGCCAGTTTATTGGCTATACTTAAGAGGGAGTTAGATATGGCCCTTGTGGCTAAAGGGATCGGGGGTATGGGGGGAAGGCAGGTACAGGGTTCTGAGTTGGATGTTCAGTCATGATCATACTGAATGGCGGTGCAGGCTCGAAGGGCTGAATGGCCTACTCCTGCACCTATTTTCTATGTTTCTATGTTGAGAGACTGGGCTCTCTGTCATAACCTGTCAAGCTTATCACTGGTGGGTTGCTTGCGAGTGGAAAAGTGATGCTATGTTGACATAATGTAAATATTGCAAGGGAATGTGTGGTACAGTGAGAGAGGACAATGCAGTGTCTTGTACTATATAACTATGTTTTATGAATAAAATATATTTTTGGAAAGAGGTGGAATCTTACACCAGTGGGAGACCAGGTTTTTGACATCAGCAGGACAATCATAGAAGTCAAAACAAATTTGAACTGCTTTGATATTTTGAGTGAACACCAACTGCTTGCTTTGTTCAATGGACACTTGAGCTTGTGCAGGGTAAAGTGGAAACTACAGCTGCCTGGCAACAAGCTGGGAATTTTCATTGCATGGAATCATACAAGAAGAGGCTGTGCTGCCCTTTTATTTCTGTGCTATCCCTCTGAAAGCAGCCCAACTAATCCCCAACTTGCTCTTTCCTCAAAGCTGAAAAAACTGTTTCCAACGTCAGTGCATCCAGATCATAATTCTTGATTTAAAAAAAATCCCTTTCACTCTGTACCTGTCATTGTCTTAAAGACCAGTATTTTGGTCCTATCCCAAAATGCTCCTCTGAAGGTTCTGAACAGGCAGTTCTAGTAAGGGTTGGTGGAAGGGTTCCAGGAATTAGATCCAGGATTGATGAAGGGCCTGTGATAAATTTACAAGCCAGGATGGTGTGAGACACGAGGAGAACCAAAATGTGGTGACTTATCATATGCCTGCTGTCCATGTCTACCTGATTGTGGAATGCTGGAGGAAATCAGCATATCATGCAGAATCCATGGAGACGAATGCACAGTCAACCTATTGGCCTGAGATCTGTCATCAGAAGATGCTGATTAAAAAGGTGCTGTTAGACCAGGGGTTCCCAGCCATTTGACGCCATGGGCCAATACCATTAAGCAGGGAGTCCGTAGGACCCCAGGTTGGGAACCCCTATCCAGGGTGACTCGCTGTCGTGCTTTTTACGAATGGTACACACTGCAGTCACTGGTAATGGAAAAATGGAAGATGGAATTTAATGCAGACAAGTGTGAGGTGTTGCACTTTGGGAAGACAAACCAGGGCTAGGGCCTACACGATGAGAGAAAAGGCACTGAGGAGTGTGGTAGAACAGAGGGATTTGGAAATACAGATCCATAATAACTTGAAAGTGGTATCCATTATAATGAACTTTGAAAGTGTAGATAGGATTATAAAGAAAGCTTTTGGCATATTGGCCTTTTTGAAGCAAAGTATTGAGCAGAGGAGTTGGGGTGTTCTGTTGAAGTAGTATTAAGATGTTGGTGAAGGCCAATTTTGGAGTATTGTTTGCAGTTTTGGTCTACCTCCCTGCAGAAAAGATGCCAATAAGCTTGAAAGAGTGCAGAGGAAATTTACAAGGCTGTTGCCAGGACTCGAGGCCCAGATTTACAGGGAAAGGTTGAGTAGGTTAGGACTGTATTCCCTAGAGCATTGAAGATTGAGAGGAGATGTGATAGAGGTGTACACAATTATGAGGGCCATAAATAGGGTAAATTCAAGCAGGCTTTTTCCACTGAGGTTGGTTGAGACTAGAGCTAGAGGTCATGGGTTACGGGTGAAAGGTAATTGTTTATGGGGAAGATGGGGGGATCTTTTTCACTCAGAGGGTGGTGATAGTGTGGAATGAGCTACAAGTGGAAGTGGTGGATCTATGTTCGATTTCAATACTTAAGAGAAATTTGGATTAGTATATGGATGGGAGGGATGTGGACAGCTAAGGTCTGGGTGCAGGTTGACGGGACTAAGCAGATTAACAGAACGGCACGGACTAGATGGGCCAAGTGGCCTGTTTCTGTTTTGTAGTGTCCTGTACCTCTATGAATCCAATGAAAGCTTAATATGGTTGATTGGTTATCATTCAGACAGACTGCTGTATCCTGGATTGTGCTGAGTTGATGTAGAGTTCTCGAGGCTGCTGTCATCTAGACAACAGGAGAACAGTCCACCGCACAAAGCCTGAAGGCTGACCAGAATTCCGGAATTCTCTGGAGTTGTAACTCTTACCTCTCTCATTCTTCTATCATTCACGCCTATCTAAGTCTCTTAAATGTCCGTACTGTATCTGGTGTAGGCACCACCACTCCTGCAGGGCGTTCCACACTTGCACCATGTTCTGTTTAAAGAAACTTGCCTCTGACGTCATCACTATACTTTCCTCTAATAGCCTTAAAATTATGCCCCCTCCTATTACAGTTGGAGGGAGTGAAAGCTGCAATGGCACAGCAGCTTATCAGTTGGTGCAACAACACTGGGGATCACCAATCACGGTTCCATTCCTGCGGCTGTCTGCAAAGAGTTTTTATGTTCGCCTGGGTTTTCTCTGAGTGCTCCAGTTTCTTCCCATATTCTAGAGACATATGCTCAGGGTCAGGGTTTGGGTTAGCGAGTTGTGGCCATGCTCTGTTGGTGCCAGAAGCATGGTGACGCATGTGGACTGCCCTCCAGCACAATCCTTAGGCTATGTCCACACTAGACCGGATAAATCCGTAACCGAGCAACACACATCAAAGTTCCTGGTGAACGCAGCAGGCCAGGCGGCATCTGTAGGAAGAGGTGCAGTCGACGTTTCAGGCCGAGAAGGGTCTCGGCCTGAAACGTCGACTGCACCTCTTCCTACAGATGTTGCCTGGCCTGCTGCGTTCACCAGCAACTTTGATGTGTGTTGCTTGAATTTCCAGCATCTGCAGAATTCCTGTTGTTTGTGTTTAAATACGTAACCGAAGCTTTTTCTCTTCGTTTTGACTCTCCGTCCACTCTGAAACGGCGTTTTCCTCCCCCGAAAACGGAGATTTTCAGAAACGCTCTCCACAGTGAATAAATCTGAAAACGCCTAATATCCGGCATAGTATGTACAGGGTAACCAGCTATTTTTAAAACCGCTGTCATGATGTGCTGGAACAAATGGTGGCGGCAACGCGGCATTTCATTGTTTTCTTGGAACGTAACCTCCAACACCACAACAATATCTGACAATAGATGTGTAACAGCCTAATGTAACATTGTATGGAAATACAAGATAACACTGATGCAGACATGTTTTATACATTCAACCAGATGCTTTATTAGTGTGTTGCTTGTGCAAACAATCAATAGATGCAATTGTCACTTTTGCCCAGTAACTCGTTTTATTGCACATGTTAAATACAGCAAAATAATACACAAAGACATGGCAAAAGTAAAGGCAAACAAATGAGGTAACAGCAAATTTCACTTTTGCCCAGTAACAAGCCTTATTGCATTTAGTTGTAGCTGTCGTCCCTTTCATCGATGAAGAGACTATGGCTGTAGGAAATGTTTCTGGACAAACGCGCACCAAGTCTTTCGTTTGGCAACTTCCTTTTAAGTTCTTCTAGTCTGTAACTGGACAAACGTGCACCAAGTACAGTATACCGTTTGCTCTTCGCTTGTTTTCTGTAGATGTGTCCTGCACATGCCCGGTAGGAGGAGATGCGCCCAAATACCCGTTTTAATGTGGACAGAGGTATTTTTTAAAACGCCTAGTGTGGACGCCTGTTGTTTTTACACGAAACCGGCGTTTTCAAAATTATCCGGTGTAGTGTGGACGTAGCCTTAGGCTGTGCTGGTCATTCCTGCAAACAACACATTTTACTGTATGTTTTGATGGACATGTGACAAGTAAAGCTAACCTTTATCTTTAAAAAGGTGGGAAGTGCCTGAGTAGGTAGCGGAGAAGAACAAAGGTTTCAGTTTTACACATTGAGAGAACAAAGGATCAGTTGATCTTCATCTTGGGTTTGAGCTGGGAGTTGGTTCTGGCAAAGGATGAGAGATGTGTGTTGGGATGGAGGTGTCAGATATAACATAACACGATGGTGAATTTGAACACTGGTTGTTGAAGAGAACAGAGTGCAAACTGTGAAATGTTCCCTGGTAGAGAATGATTGATCTAGGTGATTTTGCTGTAGGCATTTGTTAATGATTACCACACAGAGTCTGTTTAAAGTAGCATTGTTTTTGAATGATCTCATCCAGAGTTAAGCACCTTAAAGATTCATTACCCAGAAATTATTAAATAATGTCAATGAACAATCCAGTCATTCAATGTACAGTAGATTTAAAGACATTTGCTATCAATGTAAACAACAGGAATTCTGCAGATGCTGGAAATTCAAGCAACACACATCAAAGTTGCTGGTGAACGCAGCAGGCCAGGCAGCATCTCTAGGAAGAGTCCTTGGTAGGGTCTCGGCCTGAAACGTCGAGTGTACCTCTTCCTAGAGATGCTGCCTGGCCTGCTGCGTTCACCAGCAACTTTGATGTATGTTACTATCAATGTAATATTTGTTACTTATCAGTGAAATAGTCCAAGCTGGAAGAATTTTCTTATTTTCAAAGCTTTGATTGAAAAGTTGCAAACACAAATGGGAGTTAAATTTAACAAGTGGATCTCTATTTTCGATAGTGTTTAAATACAGAGAAGGAAATCGCAGATCCTGAGGAGGAGGTGGAGGTAATCACTCAAAAGATTTGATTATCCAGTCAAGCATTTGAATCGATGGTGTAGGTGGCTACGGACTGAGAGCTCATAATAGTGATGAGTGTAGATGGACACTTGATTGTCAGCATGGGTATGGGGTGCCAAGGAGCCGATTTCTGTGCTATAAGATTCAATGACTCTAAAATCCTTTACAATTATAGGCAATGTTCCATCTGTGAGGTAACCAGGACAATCTGACATTCAGCTTGTGTTTCGGTGTAATGGCCTTAAAATTGTAAACAGGAGAAAATCTGCAGATGCTGGAGGACTTCGACCTGAAAAGTTGACTACTTTTTCCCATAGATGCTGCCTGGCCTGCTGAGTTCCTCCAGCATTTTGTGTGTGTTAGCATAAAATTGTGTCTGGGGACAAATTGCCTGTGCTAGCTCAGGCCGACTGCTAAACACTCAGGCGGGACATCCAAAGGAGCTGAATATACGATCTCACAAATCACAGCATATCCTAGGACTTGACGTGCAACAGTTCACAGAAGTTGCCCTCGTTATGTAAATGAGAGTCACATTATGTGTGGCAAGCACCACTCACATGCCGTTTTGAAGTGCACTGTTATACATCACATGGTATGGTATCTGAAGAGGATCAAAAGTAACAGAAGCAGTGTTGAACATAAAACATTACAGCGTAATACAGAACCTTCAGCCCGTGATGTTGTACCAACCTTTTAACCTACTCTCAGTTCAATCTGATCTGCCCCTCTGACATAGCCCTCCGTTTTTCTATCATGCATGTGCCTATCTAAGAGTTTCTTAAATGCCCCTAAAGTATCTGCCTCCATCACCACCCCTGAGAGTGGGTTCCATGCACCCACCAATTTGTGTAAAAAAAACTTACCTCTGACACCCTGCTAAACTTTACACCAATCACATTAAAATTATGCCCTGTTCTAATAGTCGTTTCCACTCTGGGAAAGAGTTTCTGGCTGTCTGCTCTATCTATGCCTCTTGTCATTTTGCATACCCCCATCACTAATCCTCCTGGACTCCAAACCAGAAAGCCTCAGCTTGCTCAACCTGTCTTCATAAAACACACCTTCTAGTCTAGGCAGCATCCTGGTAAATCTCCTCTGCCCTCTCTAAAGCTTCCACATCCTTCCTATAATGAAGTGACCAGAACTGTACTCTTAAGCATGGTTTCGTAGAGCTGCAACATTACCTCGTGGCTAATGGTGTGGCCACTCTTCATCAGCATGTGTTCTCTAGTATTATAGAGCCATACACCATAGAAACAGGTCCTTCAGCCCACCGTACCTATGCTGACCGTCAAATGGCCAGCTGTATTAACCCATTTACCAGCATTTCATTCTAGCCTATTCTGCTTTGGTGATTCAAGAATTCATCGTAATGGTTTCTATTTTATTTTATTGACACACGGCACAGAGTGGGCCTTTCCAGCCCCTTGAGCCACGCCGCCCAGCAATCACCCAGCTTAATCCTAGCCCAATCACAGGACCATCTACAATGACCAATTAACCCACCAACTGGTACGTCTTTGGAATGTGCGAGGAAACCCGCACGGTCATGGGGAGAATGTACAAAGACCTTACAGGCAGTTTTACAAGATGTTGGTGAGGCTGAATTTGGAGCATTATGTGCATTTCTGGTCACCAACCTACAAGAAAGGTATCACTAAGATTTGAAAGTGCAGAGAAAATTTACAAGGACTTGACCTGAGATGCAGGGAAAGATTGCATAAATTGGGACTTTATTCCCTGGAGCGTAGGAGAATGAGGGGAGATTAGATACAGGTACAAAATTAGATAGCAGGCTTTTTTTCTGAGGTGGAGTGAGCGCGCTTGCCTCTACCGCCTTCTTACCACTCCAGATTTCAGCTGACCTTCTTGGAAGAAAAAGCTTCCTCAGACATCCTTAAACTTAAGAGCTTCACCTTAAATCCATGCCATCTGATCTCGGAACACTTGTTCACTGGGGAATAGCCGCGCCAGCACTGGCTGACATCGCCTCTGATTATTTGCTGAATTCAAGCCATGTGATGTGTAACAGTGCATAGCTGTGATAAGTTCCTTACACTGTGCACCATCTGTGCTCTTCATAACTTTGTACACCTCTACTAGGCCCTCCTTCAGCCTCCTCTGCTCCAAGAAAGATAACCCCAGCTTATCTAGACACTCCTGAAAATTGAAACATTCCCTGCCAGGCTACATCGTGGTGCATTCACTTGCAAAAATATTCTGTAAAGCAAAATTGTTTTCAAAAATAATGAAATCAGAAGATTCCAAATATCAAAATTTGCTGTAAAGAGCAGTAAACATTTTATTTTTTGGAAGATGAATGTTTGGAAATCTAAACTTTGCTCTTTTCTGCTGATACACTAATGCAGAAGACAAAAAGTAAACATCTGAAACAAACTTATATGAAAGATCTAGAGTGCTGAAGACTTTTGCACTGTTCTATACAACCCTGAGATTTGTTTTTCTTGAGGGTATTTTCAGTAAGTCCACGAATCATAATAGAATCAATGAAAGACCATATCCAACAGGGCGGACAAACAGCCAATGTGCAACAACAACAAACTGCAAACACAAAAGAAGAAAAATAATAAATGATTAATAAATATGGAGAACATGAGATGAAGTGTCCTTGAAAGTGAGTCCACAGGTTGTGGGAAAAGTTCAGTAATGAGGCAAGTAAAGTTATCCTTACTGGTTCAGGAGCCTGATGGTTGAGAGGTAATAACTTGGTTATGTGAGTCCTGATGTTCCTGTACCACCTTCCTGATCACAGCAGTGAAAAGAGAGCATAACCTGGGCAGCAGGGGTCTCTGATGCTGCCTTCTTATGACAGTGCTCCCCGTAGGTGTGCTCAAAGGTTGGAAGGGCTTTACCCACGATGGCCTGGGCCGTACCCGCTCCTTTTTATAGGATTTTCTGTTCATTGGTGTTTCCATACCAGGCTGTGACGTAACTAGTCAATATACTCTCCATGACACATCTATTGAAGTTTAACAAAGCAGTAGATGTTGTGCTGCATCTTCGCAAACATCTAAGGAAGTAGAGCTGCTGCCGTGCCTTCTTCATAATTGCATTTGCCCCATGACTGAATGGTTCCCACAACCTATTGACTCTTCATCTCATGTTCTTGATATTTAGTGCTTTATTATTATTATTTTTAAAGTTTTTTTCAGCTTAAGCTGGTAAAACCTGAGGTGGGGCAGAGCCAAGCACATTCATTTCTCAATTGCTGGGAATTTTCAGACTTTTCAAGGGTGTTTAGTATTGTGGCATTCTGGAGATCTACGTAAATATTGCTGTGTAGGCCTAACTGTTTAATGCTATTGTGTAGTGACTTTGGGATGATACCAGTTATAGACAATGTATACCCATTTCATGTTCCAAAGTATTTCGAATTCTTCTTTTAATTCAGCACATTTCTGGTGCTTTCCACTTACTGATTTCTGTATGTTAAGTGTGCTTGGAATGGGTATGTCTATTAAATAAGTTGTTCTTGCTTATTTATCCTGTGTTATTATATCCGGACAGTTATAATGGATTGTCCTATCTGTAATAATGAACTAGTAGTGATACAATTTGTAGGACTCTGATTCTGAAACTGGATCAGGCTTGTATTTATAGAAAGGTATGGTGTCTTTTATGAGTCTGTATCTTAAAGCAAGATTTTGGTGAATAATGTTTGCCACTTGATTGTAGGTTATCAGATTGATTTAAACTGCTGCAGGATCCTGTGACGTGTTGGACTATTTCTGGTTTCTTTTGGCATTTTCTGCATTTATCATCTTGAATTTGTTAGTCTTTTATTATGTATTTTTGTGTTAACCACCTGGTCCTGTATTGCCAAACGGAAACCCTCTGTTTCTGGGAAGAGGTCTCCAACTCTGAGCCAGGCATTTGATGCTTCCTTGTCAACATCTAGTTCTCTCAGATCGTGGCGATGTCCTCCGTGGAGGGTCATGCTCTTCCATTGATTGACTTTTTCTTCTATAGTGATAATGTCTTCATTTTTCTGGGTTGTGCAGTCATTTAAGTTTAGTGGTGTGTATTTCATATTAGAATTGCATATGTTCATGTGGAGTGCTGAATCCTGTTTCCGTTGATGAAAATATATCCTTAGAAGTTTTATCTAACTTGTATAATTTTTTACGTCTGTTATTCCACTTCATTCTTCTGTTTTAGGTGGTGCTAATTTAAGTGCGTTCAGGTGTACATAGTATTTTCTAAACTTTCAGTTTTTTGGTAAATTTTCCATATCAGTTTTGGACCGAGATGTTATGCCAAAAGAGTAGATATGGGTATAACAAAAGTGTTTATTGCCTTTGTTGTCTTCTTACCATTGAGCTCTGTTTGGCAGATTTTGTTAAGCCTTGAAGTAACTTCTGTCAAAATTTTCTCCTTATTGTAATATGATCTATTTTCTTTATTATTATTATTATTTTCTTTCTTTTTGTATTTGCACCTTTTGTTGTTTTCTCACAGTAATTGTTAGTCTGTCCTGTTGGGTGTGGTCTTGCATTGAGTCTACTGCACGTACTGCGATTGCCCTCAAGAAAATGAATCTCAGGGTTACATATGGTGACATATATGTACTTTGATAATAAATTTACTTCGAACTTTGTTAAGTACTCCATGATGCATCCAGCAGAAAGGAAGCTTCATGGTTCCCTACACATCTAATAGGTTTCAAGGTGAACTTTGCACCCTCCATTCATTCCCCTTGTCTTCTCATGCTGTTCAGAAGATACTGATTTCAGCTGTGTCTTGTGTGCTGGTTATACAGTACCTAGCACCTACAATTCGAGATGTTGAGTATCACCAATTATTTTGACTTTAAAAGCAAACTCCTTAAGGTCGGTGTTAACGGGTTGAGAGGGATAGTAAATCAGCCATACTTTATACTTTATTGTCGCCAAACAATTGATACTAGAGCGTACAAACATCACAGCGATATTTGATTCTGCGCTTCGTGCTCCCTGGAGTACAAATCGATAGTAAATATTAAAAATTTGAATTATAAATCATAAATACAAAATAGAAAAGGGAAAGTAAGGTAGTGCAAAAAAACCGAGAGGCAGGCCTGGATATTTGGCAGGTATGGCCCAGATCCGGGTCAGGATCCATTCAGCAGTCTTATCACAGTTGGAAAGAAGCTGCTCCCAAATCTGGCCGTACAAGTCTTCAAGCTCCTGAGCCTTCTCCCAGAGGGAAGAGGGACGAAAAGTGTGTTGGCTGGGTGGGTCGTGTCCTTGATTATCCTGGCAGCACTGCTCCGACAGCATGCGGTGTAAAGTGAGTCCAAGGATGGAAGATTGGTTTGTGTGATGTGCTGGGCTGTGTTTACGATCTTCTGCAGCTTCTTTCAGTCTTGGACAGGACAACTTCCATACCAGGTTGTGATGCACCCCAGAAGAATACTTTCTATGGTGCATCTATAAAAATTAGTGAGGGTTTTAGAGATGGAAAGGCAGAGTAACTCGATGGGCTGAATGGACTACTTTGCTCTTACATCTAATGGCCCTTCCTGGCTCAACACATTCCATCAGAGTTTAATGTTAGGGAACAGGAATAAAAACCATGACTGATTCTCTCTCTTAGCCAGGGCACTGAGGGGATTTACAGCCTTGTCCTGAGATCCAGAACTCTGTACATTTGATCAGTAACCACAGACCCTCTTTCGGACAGGACTGGGCTTGAACTGGTTCTTATGAGTTGGTTTCATATTCTAAAATATATTTACCAGTGAAGCATTTACAATAGCTTCAAGTGCCTTCCTGTATTGTTCTATTAAAATCTGGCCCCTGGGAATTTAAAGCATAAAACTTAAGCAAAATAAGAGTTCAAACTACTTTGTGAGATCAGTCTTTTGTTCCTTTGCCTGAGGCTCCTGTTAGATCTTCAAAACCCAGTGTTTATAATGTTATACTCTAGTTGCTTGGGCCACCCAGCTCTCTGTAACTCTAACATAGCTTCAGTCCTTCCTGAGGCTCAAGCTCCCATTAACTTAAGCATCTGATTCTGAAGCCAAGCTGCAGGGGAAGGTTGATTGGATACCTGTTCTTTACAGATGTGTGGACTATCATTAAAGCTGCTGTATATTGTCAGAGAGACACATAACACTGAACAGTCTCTTTAGTCATCAAGTTGGTACTGACCACCCATTTCAAAGTTCAAAGTACATTTATTATCAAAGAATGTATACTATATACAACCTTGAGATTTGTCTTCCTGCAGGTGGCCACAAAGCAAAGAAACCCAATAGAACCGACTTTAAAAAAAGCCTGTCAGAAACACCCAATGTGCAGGAAAAAAATCATGCAAACAATAGAAGTAAGCAAGTAACATACAGAACTGAATTTTTCTAAAGTGAGTCCAGAGCCACAAAGCCAGCAACCAGCCGATTCGGGAGCCTGTTAATTGCAAGTTATGGGCTCAGTCCAGCGCGGAGACGAGCATTGAGCTGAACCAACCCATCCTTCGCCTCCGGACCCGACACCCTGCCCTTTTCAATGTGGCCCAGCACTTAAATCATCGAAACCTTGGGTTATTCCTCACTTCCAGACCTGGGTCCTGCCTCTTAGATACGCTCCTGAGCCCGAGTCCTGCTGTCTCCATTTGGCCTGTGCCTGACCTTTCTTCCAATTTGGCCTGGTGCTTGAATCGTTCAAAGCTCTGGTCTTTCCTTGCTCTTGACTCAGGCTCTGTCTCGCCTCCGCTCACCTCACCTCCACTCTGCCGCTTGGGATCAGCTCCAAGTCCACTCCGTCAATGGCCAAACATTGGCTCATTCCCTGCTCTCGTGCTCGGGCCAAGCGGCCTTGCTTCGCCCTATACATGCTATGCCACAACTGTCTTGCACCTTTGAGATCTCACTTCACACCGCAATAATGCCAGTTCGCATACTCTAATCCGAAATTAATTCCATTTTTGAGTCCTGACGAAGGGTCTCGGCCTGAAACGTCGACTGCACCGCTTCCTACAGATGCTGCTTGGCCTGCTGCGTTCACCAGCAACTTTGATGTATGTTGCTTGAATTTCCAGCATCTGCAGAATTCCTGTTGTTTCCATTTTTATTCTCCCCACTTTCCCTTCAACTCCCATTAGAACAAGAAAGCAGCATCCATCATCAAGGACCCCCACCATCCAGGCCATGCTGTCTTCTCACTACTGCCAAGGGAAGGATCTACAGGAGTCTTCGGTCCCACACCAACAGGTTCAGGAACAGTTATTACCTTTCAACCATCAGGCTCCTGAACCAGCGTGAACAGCTTCACTCAACTCAACACTGAACTAATTCCACAACCTATAGACTCACAATCAATGACTTATGTTCTCTGTATTATTTATTTATTTTATTTGTGCAGTTTCTTTTGCACATTATTTGTCAGTCTTTGTGTGTAGATTTTTACTGCTTCGGCTGTATTTCTTTGTTCTACTGTGAATGCCTGCAAGAAAATGAATCTCGGGATGATATATGGTGACATTTACCATGTGGACTTTGATAATAAATTTCCTACCACTCACCTGGTCAATAGGATAACTTACAGTGGGCAACTGAGCTGCACATTTTTGGTTTGCGGGAGGTGCCTGGTGTACCTGAGATAAGGCCCCATGGGGTCATGCGGAAAGTATCAGGATCGAACTTGGGTCTCTGGTGCAGTGAGGCAGTGGTTCTTCAAGCTATGCCGCTCTGCGGTCCCTGTTGGAAGTCTATTCTTTACAGTCCTTTGGGCTTTCACTGAAGTGAATATAGACGGGCATATTCTGCTTGTGATGCTGGAGATGAATTTGGAACTGTAATTGAAACATTTGTGATTTAATTCTTCGCAACGTGGCAGCTTTCAAAGGAGAAATTTTTCGTTAACAGCAGAGGAACAGCAAGAGCATTAACTCCCCGGGAGTAAACATTTACCCAAACCTACAGCACATTGTCGTAATTATTTATTCCTGATAATTCAAACTTGTTTACGGATTTACAAAACAAATTGGATGACCTAATAATATGAATGAACAGATGTAGAATTGATTACAATTTTTTTTTAACAATGAACTGATCTGTATTAAATTCAGAGTAGATTTTACTTAGGAAACGTTGTCAGTTGGAACATATCAAAGTCATTCACAGAGTTGCAGTTATGTAGATAAACAGATCATTAATTGTGTGGCTCATGGTGAATAACCAAAGTCAAGGAGTCAAAATGGTGGAAGTGATTGAATCTTTTTTCCGAGAACCACATTTCAAAGCTTGTGCAAATGATAAATGCTGCCATTTTCAGCCAGTTTCTTAATTAATTTTGCTCAGACTGCACTTGGAGTATCTTGAGCAGTTTTTCAGCTTGTACTTGGGGTCTTTGTGAGCAGTTTGGGCCCCGATCTAAAAAAATGGATGTTTTGGCATTGGAGTGAGTCCAGAGGATCACTAGAATAATCCCAGGAATGAAAGGGTTAATGTCTGAGGAACATTTAATGGTTCTATGCCTGTACTCGCTGCAGTTCAGAAGAAAAAGGGAGGATCTCACTGAAACCTATCGAATATTGAGAGGCCTAGGTAGAGTGGACATGGAGAGGATGTTTCCTGCATGGGGGAAACTAAGACTAGAGGGCACAGCTTCAGAATAGAAGAGGATCCCTTTAGAACAGAGATGAAGAGGAATTTCTTTAGCCAGCGAGTGGTTGATTTGTGGAATTCATTGACACAGACAGCTGTGAAGGCCAAGTCATTGGCTATATTTAAAACAGGTTGATAGGTTCTTGATTAGTAAGGGTGTCAAAGGTTATGGGGAGAAGGCAGGAGAATGGAGTTGAGAGGGATAATAAATCAGCCATGATAGAATGGGGGACAAGATCTGATGGGCTGAATGGCCTAATTCTTTTCCTATGTCTTATGGTTGTATAGTCTAATAAAAAAAATACTTTGTAATACACTCAGTGAATATTTTTTTAAGAAAGTCCCTGGGCACTTTTGGCTAGTGATGCAGGGCAGATTGAAATAATTTTAGTTTTTAAAAGCTAATGTGCATTTGTTTTGACCCAGTGGCTCACAGGGATCAGTATAAAATCATGAACATGTGTAAATTATATCATTTATTAGTTTGGTCGGTAGGAATTCTGATCTAATCGTTAGGAAGAACTAATTTGACTACAGTAGAATCTAATGAATATGTACTGGTGAGCTCCTGTGGATAGCTATCAAAAGAGAAGGAGGCATTTATTTTGGCTAAACACTAAATGGCTGCTGTGCTAATAAGTAACATCTGCTTGATAGTCTGGTTTTAGCACCCAATTTTGGGGATAATTGCTGATCAACGTGATTTGAATGTGCCTGCAGTTTTCACACTCAAGTGCAGATTTTATGGAGTAGTGTGGTTCCTGGCACTAACCTGTGTGGAAGGGATGAGGTGCACATAGCAGTCCACACCATGATGAACGGGTGTACATAGCAACCCATTACAGCATATGGCTTGGAAGGAGTCAGAACTGTGGGAGGAAAGCTGGAAGGGGCTACATATACCACAAGTAATATAAGAAATGAAAGAATTCGAACTTAAGTGTTCAAGCTTAGTCTCTTCTTTGCCATGATTTTGTTTATCACGTTTACATCTCAGGATTAATATTGTATCGAAGTTGAGTTCATTAAGACTTTTTAAGGGATTGGACACGCTAGAGGCAGGAAACATGTTCCTGATGTTGAGGGAGTCCAGAACCAGAGGCCACAGTTTGAGAATAAGGGGTAGGCCATTTAGAACGGAGTTGAGGAAAAACTTTTTCACCCAGAGAGTTGTGGATCAGTGGAATGCTCTGCCTCAGAAGGCTGTGGAGGCCAATTCTCTGGATGCTTTCAAGAAAGCGTTAGATAGAGCCCTTAAAGATAGTGGAGTCAAGGGATATGGGGAGAAGGCAGGAACAGGGTACCGATTGTGGATAATCAGCCATGATCACAGTGAATGGCGGTGCTGGCTCGAAGGGCCAAATGGCCTACTCCTGCACCAATTGTCTATTGTCTATTATCTCGTGCACAAGAGCATATATGTTCAGGTGCATAAAAATTTGCAACACCTAAAGCACATGAGCAGAATTAGGCCTTTTGGCTCATCGAGTCAGCTCTCCCTTTCCATCATGGCTGATTTATAATCCCTCTCAATGCCATCACCTGCCTTTTCCCCATTGCCTTTGACACCCTTACTAGTCAACCTCTGATTTAAATATAACCAAAGACTTGGCCTCCATAGCTGTCTGTGGCAATGAATTGTGGGATGTAGGCACCGCCCATTTCCGTCTTAAGAGTACCTTCTCCAACTTCCATACCTAATATCTTATTGTGAATGTTTGTCAATTAAATCTTTAATCAAGTGGTCAAGTGCAAGAAATGTTGATCATGTTTGTATTATGTAAACATAGAAACATGGAAAATAAGTGCAGGAGTAGGCCATTTGGCCCTTCAAGCCTGCACTGCCATTCAGTATGATCATGGCTGATCATCCAACTCAGAACCCTGTACCTGCCTTCCCTCCATACCCCCTGATCCCTTTAGCCACAAGGACCATATCTAACTCCCTCTTAAATATAGCCAGTGAACTGGCCTCAACTATTTCCTGTGGCAGAGAATTCCACAGATTCTGTGTGAAGAAGTTTTTCCTCATCTCGGTCCTAAAAGGCTTCCCCTTTATCCTCAAACTGTGACCCCTCGTTCTGTTCTTCCCCAACATCGGGAACAATCTTCCTGCATCTAGCCTGTCCAATCCCTTTAGAATTTTATATGTTTCAATAAGATCCCCCCTCAATCTTCTAAATTCCAGCGAGTATAAGCCTAGTTGATCCAGTCTTTCATCATATGAAAGTCCTGCCATCCCAGGAATCAATCTGGTGAATCTTCTTTGTACTCCCTCTATGGCAAGAATGTCTTTCCTCAGATTAGGGGACCAAAGCTGCACACAGTACCCCAGGTGTGGTCTAACCAAGGCCTTGTATAACTGCAGAAGTACCTCCCTGCTCCTGTACTCGAATCCTCTTGCGATGAATGCCAGCATACCATTCGCCTTTTTCACCACCTGCTGTACCTGCATGCCCACTTTCAATGACTGGTGTATAATGACACCCAGGTCTCGTTGCACCTCCCCTTTTCCTGATTGGCCACCATTCAGATAATAATCTGTTTTCCTGTTCTTGCCACCAAAGTGGGTAACCTCACATTTATCCACATTGAATTGCATCTGCCATGAATTTGCCCACTCACCTAACCTATCCAAGTCACCCTGCATCCTCTTAGCATCCTCCTCACAGCTAACACTGCCACCCAGCTTTGTGTCATCCGCAAACCTGGAGATTCTGCATTTAATTCCCTCATCTAAGTCATTAATATATATTGTAAACAACTGGGGACCCAGCACTGAACCTTGCGGTACCCCACTAGTCACTGCCTGCCGTTCTGGAAAGGTCCCGTTTATTCCCACTCTTTGCTTCCTGTCTGCCAACCAATTCTCTATCCACATCAATACCATACCCCCAATACCGTGTGCTTTAAGTTTGCACACTAATCTCCTGTGTGGGACCTTGTCAAAAGCCTTTTGAAAATCCAAATATACCATATCCACTCTACTAGTTACATCCTCAAAAAATTCTGTGAGATTCGTCAGACATGATTTTCCTTTCACAAATCCATGCTGACTTTGTCGGATGATTTCACCGCTTTCCAAATGTGCTGTTATCACATCTTTGATAACTGACTCTAGCAGTTTCCCCACCACCGATGTCAGGCTAACCGGTCTATAATTCCCTGGTTTCTCTCTCCCTCCTTTTTTTTAAAAAGTGGGGTTATATTAGCCACCCTCCAATCCTCAGGAACTAATCCAGAATCTAAAGAGTTTTGAAAAATTATCACTAATGCATCCACTATTTCTTCGGCTACTTCGTTAAGCACTCTGGGATGCAGACCATCTGGCCCTGGGGATTTATCTGCCTTTAATCCCTTCAATTTACCTAACACCACTTCCCTACTAACATGTATTTCCCTCAGTTCCTCCATCTCACTAGACCCTTGGTCCCCTACTATTTCTGGAAGATTACTTATGTTCTCCTTAGTGAAGACAGAACCAAAGTAGTTATTCAATTGGTCTGCCATGTCCTTGATCCCCATGATTCCACCTGTTTCTGACTGTAAGGGACCTACATTTGTCTTAACCAATCTTTTTCTTTTCACATATCTATAAAAGCTTTTACAATCAGTTTTTATGTTCCCTGCCAGCTTTCTCTCATAATCTCTTTTCTCTTTCCTAATTAAGCCCTTTGTCCTCCTCTGCTGGACTCTGAATTTCTCCCAGTCCTCAGGTGTGCCGCATTTTCTGGCTAATTTGTATGCTTCTTCTTTGGAATTGATACTATCCCTAATTTCCCTTGTCACGGGTGCACTACCTTCCCTGGTTTATTCTTTTGCCAAACTGCGATGAACAATTGTTGTAGTTCATCCATGCGATCTTTAAATGCTTGCCATTGCATATCCACCGTCAATCCTTTAAGTATCATTTGCCAGTCTATCTTAGCTAATTCACGTCTCATACCTTCAAAGTTACCCTTCTTTAAGTTCAAAACCTTTGTTTCTGAATTAACTATGTCACTCTCCATCTTAATGAAGAACTCCACCATTTTATGGTCACTCTTACCCAAGGGGCCTCTCACGACAAGATTGCTAACTACCCCTTCCTCATTGCTCAATACCCAGTCTGGAATGGCCTGCTGTCTAGTTGGTTCCTCGACATGTTGGTTCAGAAAACCATCCCGCATACATTCCAAGAACTGCTCTTCCTCAAAAAAAAGATTTGTGTTTGCCTTCTTATCGCCGGCCAATGGTGTAGTGACATCCAGCTGGCTCCTTCCAGGCTTTCCATCCGTGCTGGATTGAGCATCGAGCTAGCGCATAAATGCTGAAGAAACGGGAAGGTTGCTGCCAATGAGCCACGAGGCGTGGAGAAGAACAACAACTCACGTATTATACAAGGAAACTCAGGGCTAAGGATCAAATGAATTCAGAATATATAGCAGTAGATTGCAATTATGCCTGCAAACATTGCCTTACCAGGCAAATTCTCAGTCATTGTGATTTTAAAAAAAGGGTTAGATGCAGTACAGTCTCTGGCATATAGTATCATTCACCTGCAACATTCACAAATTATACACAATTTTTACAGGAAACGTAATTTGGACTAAAAGAAGTCTTATGTAGTTCAAAGTGATCAAGATGTTGTTAAGCTATTTGGTGGTTGTTTCCGGATCTGAGTAGTTGAAGAGAAGCAGCTGTTGTTGAACCTGTTGCTGTGGGACTTCAGGCCTCTGTGCCTTCTGCCTGCTGTGAACTGTGAAAAGAGGGCATGGCTCTGGATGACGGGGATCTTTCATGACTGGTGTTGCTTTCTTGATACAGCACCTTTGGTAGATTCTACAAGTGGTGGGAAGGGATGTATTGGGCAGAGTCCTTCTTGCACCATAGGACCCTGACCTTTGCATAGTACCAAGGCAGTACCTCCCTCTAATGCAAAGGTGCCCAACTTGGCGTCCACCAACCCCTTGGTTAATGGTAGGAGTCCATGTAATAAAAAAGGTTGGGAACCCTGCTCTAATGGTTACCAATCCAACATATTTAGACATAATGTTTCAAATTCAGTGGGAAGTATCTGACTTTCATTTTAACAATTTCACTACTCCTTTTCCCTCTTGAGTTCAAATTGATTTGCATCTATTTGAGCTCATCAATTCTGCAGTTGATAAATATCTGAGCAACTGAAGCAAAATCCAGCAATGCTTCTAGACATCTGGCTCTCCCGAGTTAGCAGATGGAAGGATTGTTCAGGATTCCCAATCCTTTATGGGATTCTGTTCCTTCTCCTATAACTGTGCATTTAATATGAGAACAGAAGTAGACAAAGTTTTGATACCTCCACAGTTGTCAACATGAGGGGTCATATCTGCACTGCATCAGGAAGACAACATTCATCATGTAAGATCCCCATTACCCGAGGCCATGAAATGACCCTTCATATTGACAACTGTGGGAGATCATAAATTTGTCCAATTCTGTCAACAACAGCAAAGTGAACTCTGTTCCTCCTTCCTACCCAAACACGTACATACACAGTCAACTAACCCCAAGACAGCCTAGTCCATGATCTTATTTACACTTTCTGTTATCTACATGAAATGATCAATGAGATTGATGAGGACTCTCGAACTTCTGATAATGTTCCCCCCCCCCAACCCCGGCAGCTACCCTTCTTTTTCACCATTTCTCATCCATTTTTCCCTCTCTCACCTTATCTCCTTGCCTGCCCATCGCCTCCCTCTGGTACTCCACCCCTCCCTTTCTTTCTTCCATGGCCTTCTGTCTCATTTACTAATTTACTTCCCAGCTCTTTACTTCATCCCTCCCCCCTTTCAGGTTTCACCTAACACCTTGTGTTTCTCTCTTCCCTCCCCCCACTTTATAAATCTACTCCTCAACTTTATTCCTCCAGTCCTGCTGACAGACATCCCACCCTGCAAAAACTCATTTCAGGGAGGTAGCGCCACCAATTTGCAGGAGACTGCTGGAACTTCCGGGAGAGGTGGGATGTCTGCAATAGAGTAGCTCCTTAGCAACTAGCCAGCTAGTTTAAATAATGTTAGCTATGCTAATGAATGAATGAATGATACCTGTTAAACTCACCTCAACATGTCTTTTACAGTCTTAACCCACCATGGGCAATAGAAAAGTCACTGTTGTAAACAGTGCAGCAAGCAACACTGTCATTATTTTTGACTCCTATTCAGCAGGGGTACACTTTAGTGTAGTCTGGGGTGATGTATGTTTCATATTTTCTTTTTTTGGAACACTCTGCCATGGCGCTGTCTCTCTCGTTCTCGTGCTCTCTCGCTCTCTCTCTTGCTGTCTTGTGCACTCTCCTGCTCGCCAGCTCTCAAAAAAATAGATTTCCAGGATATTGTATACAATTTGCGGGCATCAGGGAGCCACTATCAATATGCGGGAGACTCCCGGAACTTCCGGGAGAGGTGGGATGTCTGTGCTGAAGGGTCTCGGCCCAATATGTCGACTGTACTCTGTTCCTAGATGCTGCCTGGCCTACTGAGTTCCTCCAGCATTTTGTGTGTGTTGCTCGGATTTCCAGCATCTGCAGATTTTCTCTTGTTTGTTGTTGATGAGGAGGTTGCCCAGGTAAAGGGTCTTGGCCCAAAGCATTGACTGCCCATGTCAATCCACAGATGCTGCCTGACCCACTGAGTTATTCCAGCTTCTTGTTTCGTTGCTGCAGCTTCCAGCCTCTGTGTCTCCGTCAATATTCCTTGTCAGATAGGCACCCGGAGAACCCTTTTTGACTGGTTCAAGGGTCGTTGCCTTTGGCTGTGAATCGGTGTCCTCACTGTGGTGTTAATCTGGGAGGGGAAAAAGCCTGTGATGGTTTTATGTAATCATTGTTCGAAGTTTGCCGTGCGTGTGGATGATGTAATGCCACACTCTGCGCATGAGCTGGCTGGTAATTTGAACTGTTGATACTGTTCTCACTTTCTCTGTTTCTTGTGTGTAAATGGTACCGTATGCTTAGCAGCTGGAACCAATCGAGATCAATGCATTCCCGTCTAAATGTGCATTTGTAATATAATCACAGCATTTGCCTTTGTTCGCTGTGTTTGTGCCTCCTCCCTTTGTCCCAGCAGTGCACAGCTATAGGAATTTGCCTTTTGCCCATTTATGGAACTGACTGATTTCTGGTTGCTTTCGTCGTTTATGTGATCAATAAAAAGCAAAGGGACAAGTTCCAACACATGAGACATTTGCTGCGTTTCTTATTAGCCAGAGTGGCCTTCAAGGCCTCTAGCGCCAGGTCAACTTGTCCTGGGGCTTGCAAGCTTTAAATTCAGAATACAGTATCTTTAGTGGGATGTTTGAAACGAGCTGAAAAAAAATGACTGCTGACTCCACCCACCCCAGCAGTCACATATTCACCAAATTGCCATCAGAGAATCACCGCAAGTCCATCACCATCAGGACTACACGGCATCTCCGAAACTTCTTTCCTGCAGCTTCTCAATAAAACTCACTCAGGTGTAATACCCTCACTGTCCCTGCACATTATTCGTTAAATGGTCCTTCCTGCTCTCCTTGATCTGCTGAGAATTATTTAGTCCCTTCATATGTTCACCTTTATTTAAGTTTGATTATTGACCATTGCACAAATAATAGTTCATGCAACACACATCAAAGTTGCTGGTGAACGCAGCAGGCCAGGCGGCATCTCTAGGAAGAGGTACAGTCGCCGTTTCAGGTCAAGACCCTTCGTCAGGACCATTTGCTGTTGCACTATTGTCGTGTCAGTTGTTGGTTGCTGTTTTATTTTGTCTGTTATGGTGTTATCCTGTGTTTTATGCTTGGAACCGAACCACAATCAATCCTGATATGTTTCCCATACTGGCAATAGGGTGACTCTGATTCGATCCTGAGTCTGATTGGGGAATTGAGGATGACCCATATGGGACTGTCTCTGCCCTAAAACATCCAGACTTTACCCTGAGGTGACCAAAGTGACATCGAAGACACAAAAATGCTAATAATCTCTTACAAACAAACATAGCAATTTTGCTTTTGACTTTTTGAGGACTGAAATAATAGTTTTGCCTCTACAAGAAATTTCCTGTCCGTTATAGGGTCTCTGCAGCTCCTTCTCCCCTCCACCAGTCCCTATTGACTTTTATGTGGCCCATTCCAGCTTTATCTTGGCTCCAAGAGGAATCAGTTTGGCTTGCTTTAGTAGTCACAGTTTACTACTATTTTCATGATTGTTCAGGATTTAAATGGGAAATCTCTGGATAACTTTACCACTGGATTTGGTCGGTAAGGGGTCCACTCCTTGCCTAATGGAGATGGTCAATGTAAGATGGAAATTCATGGTCATGCAGAGTTCTCAACCATTCCTAAACTACCAGCAAAATGCTTTGAACCCTACTGCATTGTCAGATAAATTTTTAGTCAAAATGATCCTGTATGTGCGAATCCAAGCATTTCTAGAGTGAGTTTTCTTGATACAAAATCTACCATGGGTTCATTCTGGATGCCAAATCTATTTCAGTCTGTTAACGTTGACCCAGATCAACAAGTATACTAATTATCTTGGAGTGATTAGGATTGGCATGCAGGCAGGTATTTCCTAACATATTTAGTGTCGTTCATTATCATTTAGTTTCTTGATTTTCTTTTCTGATAATGACTGTAGATTTTTTTTTTATCCACACAGATGGAGTTCAGAATTTTGGTTACTTTATACTAGTTGAATGATTTATACAGATGTAGCAATGTGCCAGGAATAAAATGAGGTATTTGAATATACAGCACTGTGCAAAAGTCTTAGGCATTTATGCAGTATATAGCTAAGGCGCCTCAGACTGCGTTTGTCAGTGTGGAGCAGAGAGCAAGCTTGTAAATCTGGCGGGAGCGAAGGATGTTGGGATGATGAGGGTGGGGCGGCGCGGAAGGATGTGGGCAGGTGGCAGAGAAAGAGGGTCTGGGAGGGGGTGTGGGTGCAGCACGGATGCAGACATGCACAGCCCTGAGACGCCAGGCAAGGTCACTTGATTCGGAACAATTTTTTTTGTCATTACAGAATGTTTGGTGCTTTCTGCTTCCTGCCCTCTCCCTTCCCACTCTCAGTCCACACTAGAGACCCATATCAGAATCAGGTTTATCATCACTCACATAGTCACGTTTTTTTTGCGATGGCAGTACAGTGCAATACATAAATTATTACTGTACTATGCGAATGGTTTATGCACCCTAGCTATATATTTGTGCCTCAGACGTTTGCGTAGTACTGTACCTCAAAAAGAGACAAGAACCAGGAGATGATGAGGGAATTGTATCTGAACTTGATTTCCTGTTATTCCTGTTTCATAGAAAGAGAAGCATATTTTGTCCTGTCTCCCTTGTCAATTTTTATCGATGCGTCATAGAAAGCGTTCTATTGGGATGCATTGGGGCTTGGTATGGTAACTGCTCTGTATGTGACCGCAAGAAACTGCGGAGAGTTGTGTACCCATCATAGAAACTAGCCTCCCCTCAATAGTCTCTTTCTATGCTTCTTGCTGCCTCAGAAAAGCAGCCACCATAGTCACCCCCCCCCCCGGCATTCTTTCTTCTTCCCTCCCTCATCGGGCAGAAAATACAAAAGCTGGGAAGCACATACCACTAGGACAGCTTCTGTCTCTGAGTGTTATAGACTAATAAATGATTTCCTAGTAAGATGAGATGGAATCATGACCTCACTGTCTACCTCATTATGATCTTGCACTTTATTGTTTAACTGCACTGCATTTTCTCTGTAGCTGTTACACATAGAAACATAGAAAACCTACAGCACAATACAGGCCCTTCAGCCCACAAAGCTGTGCCGAACATGTCCTTACTTGAGAAATTACCTAGGGTTATCCATAGTCCTCTATTTTTCTGAGCTCCATGTACCTGTCCAGGAGTCTCTTAAAAGACCCCATCATATCCGCCGCCACCACCGTTGCCAGCAGCCCATTCCACGCACTCACCACTCTGTGTAAAAAAACTTACCCCTGACATCTCCTCTGTATCTACTTCCAAGCACCTTAAAACTGCCCTCTCGTGTTAGCCAATTCAGCCCTGGGGAAAAAGCCTCTGACTATCCACACGATCAATGCCTCTCATTATCTTGTACACCTCTATCAGGTCACCTCCCATCCTCCATTATTCTGCATTATTATTGTCTTAAGCATGAGAAAATCTGCAGAAGCTGGAAATCCGAAGCAGCATACACACACAAAACGCTGGAGGAACTCAACAGGCCAGGCAGCATCTATGGAAAAAACAGTCGACGTGTCAGGCCGGGGCCCTTTGTCAGGGCCCTTCATGAGTCCTAATGAAGGGTCTTGGCCCAAAATTTCCACTGTTTACTCTTTTCCATAGATGCTGCCTGGCCTGCTGAGTTCTTCCAGTGTTTTGTATGTGTTTTGTTTTATCTTGGTCTGTCTCAGTGCACCGATTTAATATGTATGTTCAGTAAGCAAGGCAAGCTTTTCTCTGTGTTGGTACATGTGACAATACCAAACCAATTCCAATACCTTCAAATATTGATCGCATTACTTATGTAGCCAAGCCCTGAGTACAGAGCTTCACATTAGGCAGAAAATGGTGTTGGATAGACTGATGGGACTGAAGGCTGATAAATTCCCAGGGCCTGATGGTCTGCATCCCAGGGTACTTAAGGAGGTGGCTTTAGAAATCGTGGACGCATTGGTAAGCATTTTCCAATGTTCTATAGATTCAGGATCAGTTCCTGTGGATTGGAGGGTAGCTAATGTTATCCCACTCTTTAAGAAAGGAGGGAGAGAGAAAACAGGGAATTATAGACCAGTTAGCCTGACATCAGTGGTAGGGAAGATGCTGCAGTCAATTATAAAAGATGAAATAGCGACACCTTTGGATAGCAGTAACAGGATCGGTCTGAGTCAGCATGGATTTACGAAGGGGAAATCATGCTTGACTAATCTTCTGGAATTTTTTGAGGATGTAAATATGAAAGTGGACAAGGGAGAGCCAGTGGATGTAGTGTTTCTGGACTCTCAGAAAACCTTTGATAAGGTCCTACATAGGAGATTAGTGGGCAAAATTAGAGCACCTGGTTTTTGGGGTAGCATACTGACGTGGATAGAAAATTGGTTGGCAGACAGGAAACAAAGAGTAGGGATTAACGGGTCCCTTTCAGAATGGCAGGCAGTGACTAGTGGGGTACCGCAAGGCTCGGTGCTGGGACCGCATCTATTTACAATATACATTAATGATTTAGATGAAGGGATTAAAAGTAACATTAGCAAATTTGCAGATGACACAAAGCTGGGTGGCAGTGTGAAATGTGAGGAGAGTGTTATGAGAATGCAGGGTGACTTGGACAGGTTGGGTGGGTGGGCAGATGCAGTTTAATGTGGATAAATGTGAGGTTATCCACTTTGGTGGCAAGAACAGGAAGGCAGATTACTATCTGAATGGTGTCAAGTTAGGAAAAGGGGAAGTACAATGAGATCTAGGTGTCCTTGTTCATCAGCCACTGAAAGTAAGCATGCAGGTACAGCAGGCAGTGAAGAAAGCTAATGGCATGTTGGCCTTCATAACAGGGGGAGTTGAGTATAGGAGCAAAGAGGTCCTTCTGCAGTTGTACAGGTCCCTGGTGAGACCGCACCTGGAGTATTGTGTACAGTTTTGGTCTCCAAATTTGAGAAAGGACATTCTTGCTATTGAGGGAGTACAGTGTAGGTTCACGAGGTTAATTCCCGGGATGGCAGGACTGTCATATGTTGAAAGTTTGGAGCGACTGGGCTTGTATACACTGGAATTTAGAAGGATGAGAGGGGATCTGATTGAAACATATAAGATTATTAAAGGATTGGACACGTTAGAGGCAGGAAACATGTTCCTGATGTTGGGGGGTCCAGAACCAGAGGCCACAGTTTCAGAATTAGGGGTAGGCCATTTAGAACGGAGTTGAGGGAAAACTTTTTCACCCAGAGAGTTGTGGATATGTGGAACGCTCTGCCTCAGAAGGCAGTGGAGGCCAATTCTCTGGGTGCTTTCAAGAAAGAGTTAGATAGAGCTCTTAGAGATAGTGGAGTCAAGGGATATGGGGAGAATGCAGGAATGGGGTACTGATTGTGGATGATCAGCCATGATCACAGTGAATGGCGGTGCTGGCTCGAAGGGCTGAATGGCCTACTCTTGCACCTATTGTCTACTGTCTATTGAATATCATGAAGATCTCCTGCTTCAAGCTCCATCACATTGGATTTTTGCTTCCACGCTCATCTTCATTGGTTCAGTGTCTAGACAAAAATTGTGATAACATTGTGGTTCAGTCATTGGGCAGTAATTGGCTAACACTTATTTCAAGAAACAACGTGGTAACAGGTCATTCTGGCTCAATGACCCCCACTCCCCAGTTACACCCATGTGACGAATTAGTCTACGAGCCTATACTGTACATCTTTGGAATGTGGGAGGAAACCGGAGAACGCAGAGGAAACACATGGAGTCATGGGAAGAAGGTACAAACTCCTTACAGACAGTGGTGGAGTTGAACCCAGGTTGCAGGTCGCAGGTACACTAACGACACACTAATATTGGGACCTCATACGCTTCTCTTTCCAAGAGGCACACTTGACAGGAAGACTGGTGAAATCCAACAGATTGATCCATTGATCCAAAGATCCAAATCCCACTCTGGAAGTTGGGAACGTTTAGGTTTAAATGATTAAGTGTGAGATACTAAACCAGTACCACAAATAGTGAGCATGACATGGTCAGAATGCTATGAAAGTGAGTGTTGCCTGGGAAGTGATGTCATGATTCATGCTGAGAGATGATGTCATGATTCATGTTGGGAAGCTCCTGCTCTGATGTGAAGTGACCTGGAAATTGCATTTCACTTTGGGAATTTCCAGTCACATAGAATATAAACAAACAATAAATTTCTTGGCCTGTGTTCTATGAAAGATAAATGTAAGATATTCTATGAAACCTTGTCTGAATATCTGAAAACTCTAGGTGTTCTATGTATGCATGGTGCAAGGATGACAATAAAGCAGTAGAATGAAACCAACGCACACAAAATGCTGGAGGAACTCAGCATGTCAGGCAGCATCTATGGAAGTGAATAAATAGTTGACTTTTCGGGCTGAGACCACCTTCAGGACTGGGAAGGAAGGAAGTCACCAGAATAAAAAGATGGTGGTGGGGGGGGGGTGTGGGGGAGGAGGATAACTGGAAGGTGATAGGTGGGTAGGAAAGGTAACGGGCTGGAGAGGAATGAATCTGATAGGAGAGGAGAGTGGACCATAGGAGAAAGGGAAGGAGGAGAGGACCCAGGGAGAGATGGTAGGCAGGTGAGAAGAGGTAAGAGGTCAGAGATGGGAATAGAAGAAGAGGGGAGGTGGAGGGAATTTTTTTTTTTACCAGAAGGAAAATCCTGGCACAAGACAAAACGTATTTATTGAGTTGTGTCAGCATCTGAACGTGCTGGGCAACGTGGAGTGCGGGAGCTACGAACCGAGCATGCTGAAATGTAAAATATGCACACTTGCAATCCTGCACTGAAAGAGCGTGCCTCCTGTGTGTAGGAGACCCAATTCATTCAGTCCAGAAGAAATTGCATTAAATTGACCAACTACACATACCGTATATAGTGCAGTGGTAACAAGCTGAGTATCCTTCAGTGAAGGAGTCCCACTATCCGCAACGAAGCGATCAGGAGTTTGAAGTTCTATTCTCGATTTGTCTGAATGAGTGCAATTCAAGTGCCACTCAAGATTAAGGCAAGAACTGTGGGAAGACTTCAAGCACAAATATAATTATTAGACATTATTATCATAATTTACATTTTTTGTGCATGTTCAATTTCTCTTAATCTTCAGATGTGATTCTGGCAGAATCTCTTATGGAATCAAAAGAAGGGACTGTTGGAAGCCACTGTCTTTTTTTAATAATACTTTTTATAAGATATGTCCTTTTTAACAAACTCGTATTTTTCACTCACTGGCAGAAAGCGGTATAGCAGCTAAACTAATGGTTTATCACTTTTCTCATTTTTCGTTGGCTAAGTATTAGCAGATTATAACATGATGCAATTGTTTTAATTGTGTATTAATTCATTCCTAACCTAAGGATTTTCTTTTATATATAAAAGTGAGAGATTTTTTTAGAAGCACCGTCTTTTATTCTTTATTCTTATGTCCTACACTCCTTAGCATTAATTCCCCTTTTACCATCGTTTCTCAGCTCTTTATTTAGATTGCTTAGTATTTGTATGTTTTGTTTGCACTCTAAGAAAACTGAAATGTTGGAATTAAGACTGCTCGCCGTTTTTGATTCCTGGAAGAACCCCCAGGATCAGAAATTGAAAGGTGATCCAGCATTACCTAGGATGAAGCAGTGGTACTTGATTAGCACAGAGTCTTCCACTCTAGGCCGTTGTCTATCCTGAGCTCCTTCCAGCACCAATGCATCATCTCCATTGTGTGCCACGTACAACTCACCAAGGTTTCTTTGCCAACATCTCCCAAGCTCTTGGTCACCCAGCCCATTTATGCAAAGTCCTAAGGTAATATGCTGCATAACTGTAGAAACTCAAATGTTATGATTCCACATCTTTATACGACCGCTGTTGGCAAGTGGCCCCTTATCTGAGAAAGGATGAGCTGGCAATTGGGGAGGTGGGACTGTACTCGCTAGTGTTTAGGAGAATGAGGCAAGGTTCATTGAAACCTATCAAATATTAAACGGCCTAGATAGAGTGGATGCAGAAATGTTGCCTCCTACAGTGGGGGGGGGGTCCAGCTCCAGGGGGCACAGCTCAGAATACAAGGATGTCCCTTCAGAAAAGAGGTGAGGAGGAATTTCTTTAGCCAGAGGGTGGTGAATCCCTGGAATTTATTGTCACAGACAGGCATAGAGGCCAAATCATTGGGTATATTTAAAGTAGAGGTTGATAGGTTTTTGATTTATAAAGGTGTCAAAGGTTAAGGGGAGGAGACAGGAGAATGGGGTTGAGGACGACAGTAAATCAACCATGATGGAATGGCGGAGCATACTCGATGGGCTGAATGGCCTAATTCTTATGGAAGTGCGCAACAGATCTGGCAGCATCTGTGGAGAGAGAACCGGTGACTGTTTCAGGTTAAATTCTGTTTCTTGCTCCTTAGATGTTGCTAGACCTGCTAATCGTTTTGCTTTTGAAACAGCTTTCGGATTCTCATTGTGGCTGATGTTCCATTGTCAGTCTGTCCTGTGCCAGTCATCCTCCCCCTCACTTATAATGCAGTTCCCATTGCCAGTGCTCAGAACCAAGTTTAATAGGCTTCAGATTTCCTTCCACACACGTTTGAATGAGACATACATATTCAAACTGTCTGAAGTATTCAGGAGGGTCTAATAGATTTCCTCTTATGCACATTAATACCATTTCCTAGCTGTCAAAGAATTTTTTTTCCCTCTGTATTTGAATATATTTTTTAAACATTTGCTCTCAGCTTTCCTTTTAGACATTAATATCACAATACCGGTGGGAGAGGAACTAATGATTGAAATGTAGTTATTTCATTCCATTTCTCTATTGGCTGGTTTAAAATTTGAATCCAGATAATTTGCACTGTTCAGAGGGCATGCATTTAATGTGCGAGGTGGCAATTTTAGAGGAGATGAGAGGGGCAAGTTTTTTATGCAGAGTTGTGGGTGCTTGGAAGACACTGCCTGGGGTGGTGGTAGAGGGAGATACATTTAGGACTTTTAAGAGATGTTTAAATAGGCACATGAATGTGAGGAAAGTGGATGGATATGGACATTGTGTAGACAGAAGAGATAAGTTGACTAATTTAATTGTGTGGTGTATTTAAGATTTCAATAATATTTGAGTAATGTGTATATAAATTGGTTGATTAAGCTTCTTATTCAATTCAAATAATTCATTACAGGTTATATGTATAAATATGTGAATTTCATATGTCATTACGCTAACACGTGATATGTGCATGCCTCGCTTAAAAATTCCCAATGCTGGACTCACGTATCAGACTCCACATCTTCCTTTGAACCAGTTTAATATTTTGAAGGTACATACAAATTGGGTCAACACAACATTGTGGGCCGAAGGGCCTGTTGCTGTGCTATAATGTTCCATGTTCTTATGCATTTTTTACACATTTGCTTTAAGCTTTCCTTCCATACATTAATATAAGTAAACTGATGGAAGAGGAATAAAAGATTGAAATGTAGTGATTTCATCCCATTTTTCCACTGGATGGATTTAAATGTGAACCGAAATGAATGACTATCTAGAAAATGAACAGGCAGTCTTGCACCTTTCACTTACCCGTGTGTGTCCAACCCTGTGTAATGCCGAGGGTCCAAATCACTTTGGGGTGACACAGTTAGAGCTGCTGTGTTTCTACTCCAGAGACCAGGGTTTATTTCTGACCTCCAGCACCGTATGAAGAGTTTGTGCATTTTCCCTCTGATTGTGCGTGTTCCCCTCCCACCCCATATCCCAAAAAACTTCTTTGTTATTTTGCTTTGCTTATTTGTTTTGTTTCTTTTTTGTGGTGCTGTGTGAACATTGTGGGCATGGTACGTTGGTGCCAGAATGCATGAGAACACTTACGGCTGCCCCCTGCACACCCTTTGTGTTGGTTGCTAATGCAAACGATGCATTTCACTGCATGTTTCCATGTACACGTGATAAAATACATGTGAATCTGAAATCTGTTGATTTTATAGGTGGTGAGGCATTAGAAGTAGTGTTGCAGTGAGTGATTGGATCAGTGGGGATTGTGGGGGGGGGATGGATGCTGATGCTGGCAGCTTTGATTGGGATGAGGGGAGAATAAAATCTCATTTCAAAGATGTGATTTGGTAGGGTAAGTGAATCAGAATCACATTTATTATCACTGTCTTCCACGGCTTGAAATTTGTTGTTTTTGTGGCAACTGTACAGTGCAAAAATATAAAATCACTATAAATTACACAAAATATATGAATATTATCCCTGTGCTACATGTAACTGTGCATCAGACAAGAAACTAAACTCTGACTTTTCAGAATCAGATTTAATATCACCAGCATATGTTGTGAAATTTGTTAACTTTATGGCAGCAGTACAATGATACTATAATATATTAAAACAACTGTAAATTACAGTAAGTATATGCATATTAAATAGTTAAATAAGGAGTGCAAAAGCAGAAATAAAAAGCAGTGAGGTAGTGTTCATAGGTTCAAGGTCCATTCAGAAATCGGATGGCAGAGGGCAAGAAGCTGTTCTTGAATCGCTGAATGTGAGCCTTCAGGCTTCTGTACCTCCTTCCTGATGGTATCAATGAGAAGAGGGCATGTCCTGGGTGGTGGTGGTCCTTAATGACGAACACTACCTTTTTGAGGCACTGCTTGAAGAGGTCTTGGATACTATGTGTGGGCACGTGGCCAAGTGGTTAAGACATGCGACTAGCGACCTGAAGGTCGTGAGTTCGAGCCCCAGCCGAGGCAGCGTGTTGTGTCCTTGAGCAAGCCACTTAACCATACAGTGCTCTACGACGACACTGGTGCCAAGCTGTATCGACCCTTGCCCTTCCCTTGGACAACATTGGTGTTGTGGAGAGGGGAGACTTGTAGGATGGGCAACTGCCGGTCTTCCACACAACCTTGCCCAGGCCTGCGCCCTGGAGAATGAAGACTTTCCAGGTGCTGAACCATGGTTTTGCAAGACTAACGGATGCCTTTATTTATTATTATTTATATGGATACTATGATGGAGCTGACTAATTTTATAACTCTCTGCACACTTTTGAGAGGAACACGGTGGGCTTGAAGGGGCTTTTTCATGTTTTATGAAACTATGGCTCTTTAAAGTAAGCAACACTGCTTCTCTGTCCCATCGTTGTCATGCAAGCATGAGCTTTGACTCTCTTTAATGTTAGCAGCGCTCTACACTGTTGTTTACAAAGAATTGATGAATATGCTCATATATATATATATATATATATATATATATATATAAATAATACATTCCCATCAAACTGTGATGGAGAGCATGGGAATTATTGTGGCACTTTCATTGGCCTTGGGCAAAACATATGTTGCAATTGTATTATGTAAAGCCTATAATGTGTGAAGATTCAGTACGCTGTGTCTGCTTTGGGCATTCATTGAAGTATCTGTTGTGTATTTAATATTTAAATAATGTTTGAATAATCTTTACATATTGGTTGTTCGTTTATATAATTTATCACCTGGTTATATGTATAAATATGTGAATAGCATACGTCATCACCGTGTGGTATGTGCGCGCCTCGCTTCAAGTAAACTCAAAGTTAGACCCATTTTTTCGGACTCCTCTGTCTTCTTTTGAATTAGTTTAATGTTTTGAAGTTTCATAACATAACAGTGTCATTCCTCATCTCCAGTGCAAAATGCAAATAAGCGGGAACCAGTTTCTTCTGTGAACCTGCAGTATCTATTTGTCTCTCCAAGAAAAATTGGATCGGGGGCTCTGTTGGCAATTCTAAGATTATGCCTCTTAATATCAAATAAACCTATGATGTTTCTTTTTAGTCTGATTTGATGCCGCACAAATCTCTACCACGTTTTCAGCCACAGTCATGGCCATTCAAAAATCAGTGTATAATGTCAGTGGAAAGGTCAAAAGTCAAAGTTGAGTTGATTGTGCAGTACATGTTTGCAGCAGTATCACAGAGGATCATATAAGCAGCATTCAGAAGAAGAACACATGAAACATAAATTATACACAATATTTACTAAACTCCAGTGGTGTACGTACAAAGGTACAATTATGAACTGAACAATAAAACCAGATGCACTGCATTACTTACATTATACTGATTTTGGCATTTGTTCAATAAACAGGAATATACTTAGATTGATGACGCCATTATAATTATTTTGCACGTTCAGAATATTGTAGCTATCAAGGCTGATGGAGAAACACTGTGCACCAAGGGCTCGTGTCAGTATAATGCCCAGAGTGACATTAACATAACACACAGCTTCTCGAATCTGTCTGAACGTCTTGACTCATGTTCGTGTAATTCATGTTACTCAATCTGTATTTGGCCGTACGACTTCATTGTTAAACTATGGGAAAATTATTCCACTGTAATGTACAGCCGTATCAGTGTAGCTTATTTGGTAACATCCTGCGGATAGAGGATCACATTAAAAAGAGGACTATTTAATGAGATACGCTCAGGGCATTAATGGAAAATTGCTGCAATGATTTTTTCCATATGACGAGCACATTAAATAGGTAAACCAGTCTCTTAATGATACATGGTGCACATCAGCTTGTGTTAAACCCATGTTTGCTTAATTCAGATGGGTTCCCTGGGCAGATCTTCAACAGTTGTGAATGCCCTCATAAAGGATATGACTCTTTTGTTAACAGAGATAACGGGAATCAGCTGCTGTTTAAGCCGATTCTGGTATGAACTGGATTTGAGAATTTAGCTGCGAGCCAGTAAATCCCAGTCTTCTGAGTGTTTTCAGCTATTTATTCAAGATTTCCAGCTTTGTTTACTCCCTTGTTCTTACTTGGTCAAATTCAGCTTTGAAAGCAACACAGTCCAACATCATGGAACCTGGCACAAAGTCTGGTGCAGAAATCACTCAGTTAAACCTTGCTTTATCATTTTGGGCGAAATGTTCCTGAAGTCCATTCATAAAATTGAAGTGGGCTGGAAGGTGCGCTAGGGCTGCCAGGGCCGCCAGTGGGCTGCGTTTAAATTGGGCTTCCATTTTAATTCCACGTGCTGCTGCTTGTGTCTCACTTGGGCCTTCTGTTAAACAAATGCCAAAAGGTGGTCATTCCACCCCTGATAGCTATCGGGCCTGGGCTTCTGTTTGCTTTCAAAGACAGTGACAGATTGAAAGGGGGCCACTTTAACCTGCTGCATGATATTTGCAGTCATTGAGTTGTCAAAGCATTGTTAGTTGGTCCCTTCATTAAGAGCCACAGAACCAATGAGAATTTTCCCTTTCTCCTTCCCTTTTTCCCATGGTCCACTGTCCTCTGCTGTGAGATACCTTCTTCTTCAGCCCTTTACCTCTTTCACCTATCCCCTTCCAGCTTCATCCACCCCCCCACCTTCTACCCACCCACCATCTGCCTCACCTGGTCTCACCTATCACCTACCAGCCTGTGCTCCTCCCCCTCCCTTCACCTTCTCATTCCGGCTTCTGCCCCCTTCCTTTCCAGTCCTGATGAAAGGTCTTGGCCCGAAATGTCAAGGGTTTTATCCTCTCCATAGATGGTGCTTCACTTGGTGAGTTCCTCCAGCATTTTGTGTTTGTTAGTGTTCATCTGGACTTGTTTAACAGAGCAACAGCCTGGGAAAATATTGGGGATTGGAGAGAAACTCTGGAATAGAGAAAATTGTGATTATTTTTGACAGAGCTTTTTGATGTGATGGTGCTAGCCCACTTGAAGGTGTTGGTTCTCTAAGTATACCAGCTTTATCAGTGGCATTGTTTGTGGCCAAGTGGTTAAGGCATTGGACTAGTGACCTGAAGTTCGTGAGTTGGAGCCCTGGCCGAGGCAACATGTTGTGTCCTTGAGCAAGGCACTTAATCACACATTGCTCTGCGATGATACTGGTGTCAAGCTGTATGGGTCCTAATGCCCTTCCCTTGGACAATATTGGTGTTGTGGAGAGGGGAGACTTGCAGCACGGGCAACTGCTGGTCTTCCATACAACCTTGCCCAGGCCTGCGCCCTGGAGAGTGAAGACTTTCCATGCGCAGATCCATGGTCTTACAAGACTAACGGATGCCTTAATTGTTCCTTTCTGTAAGGTTAGAAAAGCTCAGCTGCTCTTATAGCATTTGTGGAAGGAGAAACTGGAAAAATGATAAATTCTTATTTCTCTTTCCATAGAGCAGTCTGACTTAAACAATGGCAGGGCAACACCTGGTGAGCTGGGGGGCGGTGGGGGGGGGTGAGGGTTTTGGTTGTCTCACAGAAATAAACAAGTACATAAGGCTAGATCCATGATCACTAGAAGCCTTGTTCTCATTGCTACCATCAGGAAGGAGGCACACACTGAGTGATCCAGGGCAGCTTCCCCTCCGCCATACGATTTCTGAATGGACACTAAACCCATGAACACTACCTCATTACTTTTTATTTCCATTTTTTCACTACTTACTTAATTTAACTACAGTATTTACTATATATACTTTCTGTAATTCATGTTTTTTATCTTCTACGATCATGCATTGCGTTGTACCGCTGCTGCAAAGTCAGCAAATTTCACAGCATAGGCCGGGGACATCAAACCTGATTCTGACTATGATTGGAAACATAAGAGACGGCAGAAGCTGGAGTCTGGAGCAGCAAAGCGATCTGCTGGGGGAACTCAGCGGGGTGAGCCGCGTCTGTGGAAGGAAAGGAATCGTCAGTATTTCGTGTGCAAAGCCTGCATCGGGACGCGATACAGGCCTTTGACCCGGACTGTCAGCGATCCTGTCGCTAGATGTAGTCTGCAGCGTCTGTATTGCTGTGTTCCTGGGGTGGTGGTCATAACACTTAGTCCTTAAATTCTTCGTCAGGAATTCCCACATTTCATCTGGAATACAGAAACTTGCCTGGAAGCTTGCTTTTAAAAATTCCCCCCCTATCCTTTAAAACTGTCCTATCTATTATGGGTCCACAGTGAGTAACAATATGAAGGGCTCAGAGTCAAGTTTATTATATGATGTGAAGTTTGTGGTATTGCAGAGCAGAGCAGTTGTTCCTCTCTGCGCCTTGTGGTGCATCAGGCAGCAACTTTGCCATTTCTTTAGTGTTCTTGTCTGTTTTTTACGGGCCGAGTGGCCAGCTCGATGCTCAACCCAGCACAGGTGGAAAGCGTTCAAGGACCCGGCCGGATTCGAACCCGGGACCACTCGCCTCTGAGTCTGGTGGGGATGCCATTACACCACCGGCCGGTAGAGCAGTGCAGTGCAAAGACATAAATACTATAAATTACAAAATAGTGCAAAAAAAAGAGGAATGATAAGGTAGTGAGACCAAAAGATATAGGAGCAGAATTAGGCCATTCGGCCCATCAAGTTTGCTCTGATTAGTGTTTGTACCATTCAGAAATCTGATGGCGGAGGGGAAGAAGCTGATATTGAATTGTTGAGTGTGGTTGCTGTTCGTTCCTTTTCCCTGATGGTAGCAGTGAGAAGAAGATATGTCCTGGATGGTGAGGGTCCTCAATAATGGATGCTGCCTTGTTTGAGGCACTGCCTTTTGAGATGGTGAGGAGGGTTTTGCCCGTGATGGAGGTGGCTGAGTCCGCAGTCCTCTGTAGCATCATGTGATCCTGTGCTCAGGAGCCTCTATACCAGGATGTGAGGCAACCAGTCAGAATACTCTCCACTGTGCATCTGTAGAAATTAGCAAGAGTCTTTAGTAACATACCGTATCTCCTCAAACTCCTAATGGACTACAACTGCTGGATTGCCTTACTGGTGATTGCATGAATGTGTTGGGCCCAGGACAGATTCCTGAGATGTTGACACCCAGGAATGTTAAGCTTTCACTGCAGACCCCTCAATAACTAGTAAGCATTCTCCTGATTTCCTCTTCCTGAAATCCACGGTCAGTTCCCTGGTCTCACTAACGTTCAGTGTGAGATTGTTATTGCGATACTACCAAACCAGCTGATCTATCTCACTCTTCATCACCATTTGAGATTTTACCCACAACAGTGGTGTCACCTGCTGCAAGTATGATTATGGAGGTCCTGCCTTAATTGGACAAAGACATTCAAAATATTGTGGCTGACATGCAGACAAGTCGGACAAAATTTCACAACCTTAAATGACTTTATATTAATACCAGTACTTGTGTTGCCTCTCTCAAATCCTCTTATGAAAAGGTATTCTCATTCCTGGGAGAGAATAGTTTGAGTTACATAAATGGAACTTTAAAAATCTGTGAAAGCAAGAAATTTGAAATAAAAATGGAAAATGCAGGAAAACTCACAACTTGAAACAAAGGGTCCCAGACCTTAACAGTTTCTCTTTCCATAGATAATGCTTAACATGCCAGGTGTTTCAGTATTTCCTAGTGAGTTAATAAAAAAAATTTGTAAAAATCTTTAAGACCTATTAATGCATTTTACTTCATGGCTTAATTTGATAACCAGTTGTTGTCTGCCTTGGCCTTCCGTTGCTGTTCTTCATTGGAGGGTTGGGAGTGAGTAGCATGGCCTTTGTATCTGGTTTCTTGGATGTCAGGTGTGGTGGGCCAGGAAGCCTGGTGCTTTGCTAACTCTCATAGCAGTTTACAAATTCCTGGGGCGGATGCAACCGCCCTGACTACAGCTCCTCAGCACACCTGACTCCCCAGAATCTTCACAGGCTGTCCTTCACCACCATCGCTTTCAGACCTGGGCCTACACATGCAGATATTTTGCATGTTCCTCCATGTATCGTGCCAGTGTTCCTCCATCACCTCTTTCCATCCTTTTCAGAACCAGGCGTCTGGAACATTGAGAGAGCAAGAGAGAGAGGGGGGAGGTGTACCTATAAGAAAGAGAAAGACAGAGGATTTGAGAGGGGCAACACATCAGATATGGCTTGGGCCAAAAAATTGTAGTGTAGGCTTGAAATTATAAATCTACAATTACTAAAAAGTTGCAGTTTAGGTAGGGCCTTACGTCTTAAGTGAATTGTAACAGAAATGAAGAAACATCTGACCCATATAAAGCTTTTCAGTTACGGCCAAAAGGAAGAAACATTTGTCCTATATAAAGTTTTTCATGTCCCTAGATCCAAAGCCATTTACAGCCATCATTGCCTTTGCTGAAGTGTAGTCTTTGTTATGTAGAAATCTTGTCAGCCAGCAAGTTCCTGCAACTAGTGGTGCGATAACGATGAATTCTGATTGAAGGATAAATTTCCATTCTTTGAAAATTTACCTTGGGTGTTTGATATCCACCTGAGAAGGCCTGGGTTTCAAGTCTCCTCTGACTGATAGTTCCTCCAGCATGTTAACACACTGTTGTACTGGAGTATCACCCTACTTTGAGAATCAGAATCAGATTTATTAAACTGGCAGGTGTCACGAAATTTGTTGTTTTGTGGCTGCAGTACACTGCAGTGCACAAAATTACTTTAAATTATAAAAATAAGTAGTGCAACAAAAAAGTAAAATAGTGGGTCATAAGCACAAGAAATTCTGCAGATGCTGGAAATCCGGAGCAACGCACGCAAACTGCTGCAGGAACTCAGCAGGTGTGGAAGTGAATAAATAGTCGACGTTTCAGGCCAAAACCCTTCATCAGGAGTGGAATTAAGGGTCTCGGCCTGAAACAAGTGACTATTCACTTCCATAGATGCTGCTTGATCTACTGAGTTCCTCCGGCATTTTGTATATGTGTGTTGCTTGGACTTACTGCATCTGCAGATTTTCTCTTGTTAGTGAGGTAATATTCATGGGTTTATGGATCATTAAAGAAATCTGGTGGCGGAGGGGAAGAAGCAGTTCCTAAGATGTTGAGTGTACATCTTCAGGCTCCTGTATCCCATCCCTGATAGTAGTAATGGGAAGAGGGCTGGATGGTGAAGGTCCTTTATGATGGACATGGCACCTTCATGAGGCATCACCTTTTGAAGATGTCCTTGACGGTGCCCATGATAGAGCTGGGTGGGTCTACAATGTTCTGCAGCCTTTTTTGATCTTGTGCGTTCCACCTCCATACCAAACAGTTATGCAACCAGTCAGAATCCTCTCCACTTTTTTTTTTTGCTAGGTTCATTTTTGCTACATCTCTTGGTACTTGAATCTAAAACATTTGGACTTGGAGTTTGGAGTAATTTCCCAAGGAGGGTTGCCATTAGCTCTGGCTTTCCAAAATAGGGCAACAAATAATGTGCTGGAGGAACTCAGACTGTTGAACAGCATCTGTGTGTAAAAAAAAACTTGCCACTCAAGTTTCCTGTACATTTTGGTGGTGTTGTAGATAGTGTAGAGGATTGTCAAAGATTGCAGAGAGACATTGATAGGATGCAGAAATGGGCTGAGAAGTGGCAGATGGAGTTCAATCCAGAGAAGTGTGAGGTGGTACACTTTGGAAGGACAAACTCCAAGGCAGAGTACAAAGTAAATGGCAGGATACTTGGTAGTGTGGAGGAGCAGAGGGGTCTCGGGGTACATGTCCACAGATCCCTGAAAGTTGCCTCACAGGTGGATAGGGTAGTTAAGAAAACTTATGGGATGTTAGCTTTCATAAGTCGAGGGATAGAGTTTAAGAGTCGCGATGTAACGATGCAGCTCTATAAAACTCTGGTTAGGCCACACTTGGAGTACTGTGTCCAGTTCTGATCACCTCACTATAGGAAGGATATGGAAGCATTGGAAAGGGTACAGAGGAGATTTACCAGGATGCTGCCTGGTTTAGAATGTATGCATTATGATCAGAGATTAAGGGAGCTAGGGCTTTACTCTTTGGAGAGAAGGAGGATGAGAGGAGACATGATAGAGGTATACAAGATAATAAGAGGAATAGACAGAGTGGATAGCCAGCGCCTCTTCCCCAGGGCACCACTGCTCAATACAAGAGGACATGGCTTTAAGGTAAGGGGTGGGAAGTTCAAGGGGGATATTAGAGGAAGGTTTTTTACTCAGAGAGTGGTTGGTGCGTGGAATGCACTGCCTGAGTCAGTGGTGGAGGCAGATACACTAGTGAAGTTTAAGAGACTACTAGACAGGTATATGGAGGAATTTGAGGTGGGGGGTTATATGGGAGGCAGGGTTTGAGGGTCGGTACAACATTGTGGGCCAAAGGGCCTGTACTGTGCTGTACTATTCTATGTTCTATGTTCTATTTTTCTCCTCCCACCTTAAGTCTCTGCCTTCTTGTATTTGACATTTATACCCTGGGGATAAAAGACTCTGGTTTCTACCTTGTTTATGTCTCAAAATTTTATAGAGTCTGTCAGGTTGTCCTTCAGCTCCTGATGCTCCAAATAAAACTGTTAAGGCTTTCTAACCTCTACTTATAACTAATACATTTCAATCCAGGCATCATCTTGGTGAACCTCTTCCGCACCCTCTCCAAATCCTTCATATCCTTCCTATAATGTGGCAACTAAAACTGCAGATAATAGCTAATGTGGCCTAACCAGAGCTTTATCCAGGTGCTGTTTTTCAATTAGAACACAGTTGACATTTATATTATTGTCTTGTTCAAGTTGTGTATCCACAAGGAGCTTGGATTCTGCTGGTTGGCATAATGATTGAATTCTGTCTTAATAGAGGTCAAAGTCAGAGTCCAAGTAAATTTATTATCAAAGTACATCTGTGTCACCATATATAATCTTGAGATTCATTTTCTTGCAGGCATTTACAGTAAAATAAAGAAATTGTAAAAAAAACTATACAAAACAACCAATGTGCAAAAGAAGACAAATTGTGTAAATAAAAATAAATAAATACTTAGGGTCTTTTAAGAGACTCCTGGATAGATACATGGAGCTTAGAAAAATAGAGGGCTATGGGTAACCCTAGGTAATTTCTAAAGTAAGTACATGTTCAGCACAGCATTGTGGGCCAAAGGGCCTGTATTGTGCTGTAGGTTTTCTTATGTTTTTACATTTCTAAATAGCACTAAGGACAATAGTTCTTTGAAAGTGAGTCCATAGGTTGTGGATCGAATCAGAAAACAAGAAAATCACAGATGCCGGAAATCCGAGCAACACACACAAAATGCTGGAGGAACTCAGCAGGCCAGGCAGCATCTATGGAAAACAGCACAGTCTACGTTTTGGGCCAAAACCCTTCGGCAGGACTGGAGAAAAGATGCTGGAGTAGGTTTGAAAGGTGGGGGGTGGAGGGAGGGGAGAGAGAACCGCCAGGCGATAGGTGAAACTTGGAGGGGGAGGGATGAAGCAAAGAGCCAGGAAGTTGATTGGTGAAAGAGACAGAAGGCCATGGAAAAGGGTGGGGGGTGGAGGAGCACCAGAGGGAGGTGATGGACGAGCAAGGAGATAACATGAGAGAGGGACAAGGAGATGGGAAATGGTGAAGGGGGGGGGCGGGTGGAGGCATTACTGGAAGTTTGATGTTCATGCCATCAGGTTGGCGGCTACCCAAACGGAATATAAGATGTTCCACCAACGTAACTGTGGCCCTATCCCAACAGTGGAGGATGCCATGGATGGACATATCGGAATGGGAATGAGAAGTGGAATTAAGTGGGTGGCAACTGGGAGATCCCGCTTGCGTTGTTGGCTTCATAATTTAATTCAAAGTTCAAAGTAAATTTATTATCGAAGTACATATGTCACCATATACAACCCTGAGATTAATTTTCTTCCAGACATAATCAATAAATCCATAATAGAATAATAATCATAATAGAATCAATGAAAGACCGCACAAACTTGGGCGTTCAACCAGCATGCAAAAGATAACAAACTGTGCAAATACAAAAAAGAAAGAAGTAATAATAATAAATAAACAATACATATCAAGAATATGAGATGAAGAGTGTTTGAAATTGAGTTCAAAGGTTCTGGGAACATTTCAATGATGCGGCAAGTGAAGTTGTGTGAGACAGTTGTTTCAGTATTTTTGATTTTAAAAATTACAAGTTGTTGGCCTAGTGCTGGGAAGAAAGAAATTGGATATCGATCCAAGTGGAGTAAGCATTCAGAACATTGCAGCGTCAGACCACACCAACAGCAGTAAAGCTTAGGATAGAAGCTGCTGTGGTAGTTCGGTGGGCAAGTAACCATTGAATTGTTCTGCTTGCCTTGCCTCTATTCTGCAGGTAACTCCAGTTCATAGACTTATCCTTATATCTGATTGAATAGCCAGGATTAGTTGGAACTAACTTCATAGCTGGTCCCTCAAGGGTGGATGTTCCATCACTGTGCCTCAGCCCCACACCGGCTGTGTGTCTAGTCCGGCTTGCTGTCGAAAGCGTAGTCATCACGATGCACACATGGTATATCTCCGAATGTGGGTGAAAGTTGAGAGCTTGAACTCTCTCGACCCTGTACATTATGCAGCGTGTACGACCTGGATCATCTTTGTATGTGATCAGTGTTTAGGCTAACAATTGGCTTTCTTTTCGAAACAAGCCCATTATTGAGAAAGGAAATGTAAGTGAAATGTGAGTTCACACACTGCGGCAGCCTTAATCAGCAAGGGAAGAAAGCATATCCAGGGGCTGTATTTGTTTAAAAGAGAAAAAAAAATCAAAGCCAACTGCACCAAGAGTTCCTTTTAAAGGGCTTTTGAAGCTGTGTTTATACTTCACTTTCATTGGCTTTTTTGAGAGGATTAACTCTTTCCATACCAATATTTTAGGTTGGGAGGGATGTGGAGGGAAATACGTAGTGGGTGTTCTATTGGCGATTTGGCCATGTGGTGTTCTGCCTGTCATTTAGTGTTTTTTTTTGCTGCACAAAGGTCTGCTTTTCTCTGCTTCACACTCTCAGATAACATGGTTATCTTAAGCTGTTTGCTTTTATTCATATGCCATTGTAGGACGGAGGATAATGCAAGTAACCAGGAACCCAGGTGCACAATCTTGCATTCATATTTTTTTTCAAGAAACCAAACAAGGATTATATATCATTACAGAGTTTTATGCTGCACTTTAAATATGTTCCTGAGTGGTGGTATGTCCACCTTTTCCGTGCCAGATGTGGGGTTCAAATGTTGGAGGAGCTGCTGTGAAAATCTTGATATGCGGCTTTTCCTACAGTAATAGTGTTCCCAGAGTTGTTTCATGGTAAGGAATGTCGACCTAATAATACTTAAGAAATGACTTTGCAAAGGTAACAATCCATTTATTAAGATTAAAAATCTAGGAAGCCATATTACAGACATCCAAATGGGTATTGCTCATTTTACACAAATGTATAAAGTCAAAATGACTCTCTGTTGCACTCACATGTCACCCCATATCTTCTGAATTTCCATAAGTCCCACACAAACTTCCTCCTCTGTGATTTCCCTTTATCTTATTCCAAGTGGTTAATTCCTTCAATTCAGACATACTGTAAATTCCCGTCTTCCCTGTAATTATAACTTGAGCCTTCCCATTCCCAGTCTTTTCTGTATTTGCCCTTCATTTGTTCGGTCATAGAGTCCGGGGTTGCGTAGAATGTTTTTGCTTCATTTTCATTGGTTAAGGCTTTGGATTACCATGACTCAGTGAGAATGTTAAGTTATTTTAAAAGAAATTTTAAGAATGTCCTTGAAGGTTTTCCTCAATCCTCTCGGAAATACCCTTGCTTCTCTTGGTTTTCTGGTGTTGATTTGGGAATGATGTGGCCCACCAACTGAACCTTGTGTTCAAGAGTCTTAGTGATGAGGATTTCACATGGTAGAGATTATTGGTTCTTCTAACCTGTCAATGGTTTTGGAGGATTTTGCAGATATGCGTAACTCTGGTACTTCAAGGTGCCTGCTGTTGTCTGACTCTGTTATAGGAGAGTAGGAATCACTACTGCTTATTTGACCTCGAGTATGGAACTGGGTTCACTGTGCAATGGAGTGATGATGAGTTCCATTATCAATGTCTGCCTTCTCTGCGTGGTGGCTCTTGACATGTTGGAAATAAACAATCCACATTAATGCTAAAGGCATCAGAGAGAGATATGGTCATGAATTTGTGCCAGAGGTACCTCTCCACCTTGTTTTCCAACATCAAACGCATTGCTGTTTTGTCAGCTGTTAGTTGTCTTTTTTTTCCAGCTTCTTGCAGACAGGTACAACACCAAGGCTGCCTTGGACATTGTGTTATTAGTGAGAATCAACATCAGCTTTATTAACACTGACGTATGTCATGAAATTTGTTGTTTTGTGGCAGATCGAGACAAGAAAAATAATATAATTTGCAATAAGAAATGCAATAAATAGTGCAAAAGAGAAATATTGAGGTAGTGTTCATAGACCATTCAGAAATCTGATTATGGAGGGGAAGAAACTTTCTATAATGTTGAGTGTGTGCCTTCAGGCTCCTGTATCTCCTCTCCAATGATAATAATGGGAAGAGGGAATTTCCTGGATGGTGCGGGCGCTTAATGGTAGATGCCACCTTCTTGAAACACTGCCTTTTGAAGATGTCTTCGATAATGGAGAAGCTTAGTGCCCACAATAGAGCTGACTCACTCTACAACCCTCGGCAGCCCCTATCGATCCTGTGCATCAGAGTCGAGAATATTTTATTTTGTTTGGAGATACGGTGTGGAACAGACCCTTCTCGCCCAATGAGCCTCGGCGCTCAGCAACACATCTATCTGACGCTGGGATAGTCACAGGACAGTTTACAATTACCAATTAACTTCCTAACCAGTACGTCTTTGGACTGTGGGAGGAAATCAGAGCACCCGGAGGAAACCCCCGCTGTCACGGGGAGAATGTACAAACTCCTTACAGACGGTGCTGGAATTAAACTCAGAACTCTGATGCCGCAAGCTGTAATAGCATCTCGCTAACCACTACACTTCTGTGGTGCCCATAATGCTAATATCAAAGATAGAATCTTACCTGAGAAGTTCTTCAAAGTCTTCTCCTTCCAGCCCTGTTGTCCTTGATAAGATTTCCTGTTATCTAGGGGATACATGACTATCTGGGCAGTGGGTCTGGTGCTCTGAGGTATCTGCATGTGTTGTGTTATCAGAGAGTTCCTTTGCTGTTTCCAGTCATCAGTAACATTTATAGATCACCCTCCTCTTAATGGACCCTGCATTTCAAGTGTCTGTAACTGTACTTTCTTTCCCTCAAGTCCAGATGATGTTTTGGTCCAAGAGCACTCTGAATTTGTGATGAATTAGATCCTGGATCTCCTGGACATTCTCATTAAACCAGTTCCACATGTTTTCTGGTAGAGAGGCCAAGGGTCTCTTCGGAGGTGCTAATTGTGGTGGTCTCCAGGGCTGTCCACGTTCTGGACGCTCTACAGCTCATTTTGGTTGGTGCTCAGTCAGCTTGTTTCTGAAGCACCAATTTCCTTTGAAGAGTTCGTGATTTCTATGATATTGATTGTTCTTTGGCAGCATTTACATTGCTTTGATTATTAAGGGGCCAGGTTTATGGAGATAATGGACTGGATTAGGAGGTGGTTTTTCTCTTTTACCTCATCCATAGTGCCCAAGGTTGATATGTATGTGCTGCTGCCCCTAACATGCTGGGTACACCTTAGATTGAGCCAGATGTTCAAGTTAAGCCCCCACCCATGGTGTTTGATACCAGTGCCACTACTGACCTGCAGGGAGCTTTGGTTGGGCCTTAAGAGTCCCTTATTGCAATGGGCAGCATCTCTTCAATCACTGTGGTCCAACGGACGGAGGTATCAGAAAGAATTCTAAATTTGAGCACCATGAGTCAGAGTGGCAGCCCTAACAGCAAAAGGATAACTTATTCACAGACAACTGTAGATGATTATTCAGGGTGGGCTGGATAAAAATTCTAAAATTTGGAGTTACTACTTTGGTACTAGAGAAATGATTTTATCTTGGTATTCAATTTTTCAAAAAAGAGACATTTATTTGCAAGGATAATGTGTAATGTATTGTAACCAAGGCAACAGATTCAGTGTTCTTTTGGAAAGTTTATAAACCATCCTTGTGGCCTAAGGCCTTGTTGAATGTTTCTTGTTACATGAATAGAAAGTTGCATAAAAATGCTAAAAGAATCTGTTGCCTCAGAGATAAATAGGACTGCTTCTTGGTAGGAATGCCAAATCATGTGTTTTCATTTTAGGAACTATTGCCTTGGGCTTTTCTTTGTGTTTCCTTAAAGAATCAGTAAAAAAAAAAGAATCTGCCAACTCTGGGAGTTTGATAAAGTACATTTGCCATTGTTAGATGATAACCAAATACTAGGTATTGAAGTTGTATTATTGACATTTTTAACTCGCATCATTACACAACGTTACATTAAGAGGGAGTTCCTTGAGGAGAGAGGGAAGGGTGATTTGGAACAGGCATGCTTCCAAAGCCATTTGAAAAGCTTTGTTGCTTTTGAGGTTAACCAAAGCTTTCACCGCAAATGTCAACCTTTGGCAACTCCAAGCAGAACTTTGCAAGTATTTTATCGAGTAGTTAGAAGGAACAAGGAAAAGCAACTCTCCGCATAATGTTCTCAGAAATTCCTTTCTCCAATAGACTACAACGTAGGACCTGGGTATTTCATATTGATAAATGGAGGAGTAGATGGAATATTGACAATTTATAATGAACACTCTTATCTTCCATCACTATGCTGATGAAGGATTTAGTTGAAAGATGACTTGAGAATGCGGCATCCACAACAAACCAATAATCAAATACCACAGAATGCCACTGAAGTGCCCAGAGTAATAGCGTGAAAGTCAGTCAAAATCACCAGTGTGCTCAAATTAGACCTTGTATTCTTCAGTTCAAGTCAGCCAGGGAAGATATTCAGACCACACTGTTGACTCAGAGACCAAAAACCAAAATAATCCCTAGCATCAAAGGATAGAAGAAAGAGAAAAAGCAGCCTTGGGGAAAGGTGAGTCACAGAGGCATGCAGGATAATAAATCTTATGGAAAATGTATTATGGAATAAGGCTCAGAACTGGCGTTTGTGACAGTGACATTCAGCGGATTTGGTATCATTGTATCTCCCAACATCAGTAACTCCCAGGCGGTCATCATTGATCAGAAGCTCACTTGGACCGTGGCTACAAATAAACTGCAGTGAATGGTGCATTTCCAAATATTCTGCGTCTTAATCTTCAAATGCACTGCACAGCTCCGGTCTCAAGGTGGAATCCTCTTCACTTGCTTGGGTAGGTGCAACTCCAACAAATGACCATAGACACAGGTCTGGGATTGGGACTGGAAACTCAGGACCTAGAATGGAGATTGAATATTCTGTGGCGGGAGAGAGCAATCAAAAATTCCAGATTTTAGGATGGAGTTTTGAGAATTCTGAGATCGGGAAACAGGGATTGGGAATTCAGGGTTTAAGCAAGTGATCAGGAATTTGGGCTTGGATGGTTAGGATCAAGAGTTCAGGGGGCAGGATAGGAATTAGGAGTTCTGGGTTCTGGGAATCCAGACCCTGAAATCTGGATTAAAGGATTGGGAATAATGGCCCTCACCAGGTAATGGGACTAGGCACAAGATCAGGCCAACATGGATTAGATGGGCCCAAGGGACTAAGGGTCTGCTTCTGGCTGTATGACAAAGCAGGCCACTTGACGAGTACTCATTCATCAATCTAAACATTCTCTCATGCCAGCTGCATGTTCCCTTCTAACAAAAATCCATCCTGATTTGGAAATGTATTTTTATTTCTGCATTACTGCTGTTCTCAGCCTTGGAACATCCTTTGTAATAAGCATTGTTGAACAATATTCACGAAAAATAAATACTGAGACGGTTGAAGGCAGTGGGTCACCACCACCACCTCCCAAAGGATAGTTTGGCATGGATATTTAATGCTGGTCTTGCCGGTGAGGACCAGATCCTGAAGAAATAAACAACAACATGAACCTAATTAGAGAAAGATGTAAAAAATGATCCATGACGCACTTTGCGCCTGTGTTCAATACACGCAGTGGGTCCTGTGTGATTGAGTGGGTGTAGGGATAGAGATGTGAAGGAGGTTGTGTCACAAGAATCATGCAGTAAATCATAGGCTATAGGTGCAAAATAAGGCTATTTGACCCATCGAGTCTGCTCCACTATTCCATCATGGCTGATTTATTATCTCCCTCAACACCATTCCTCCTGCCTTTTACCCTGGAACCTGTGGCACCCTGATTCATCGAGAACCTATCAACCGCTTCTTTAACACAAAATACTCTGCAGAAGCTGGGGTCAAAGCAACACTCACTACAAGCTGGAGGAACTCAGCAGGTTGGGCAGCATCTGTGGAAACGATCAGTCAACATTTCGGCCAGAACCCTATAAAGAAGGTGGGGGGAGGGTGGGAAGGAGAAGACTGGTAGGTTCCAGGTGAAAAACCAGTAAGGGGAAAGAAAAAGGGGTGGGGGAGGGGAAGCAGGGAGGTGATAGGCAGGAAAGGTGAAGAAGGAATAGGGGAAAACACAATGGGTAGTAGAAGGAGGCAGAATCATGAGGGAGGTGATAGGCAGCTGGGGGAGGGGCAGAGTGAACCTCTTCTTTATTACACCCAATGACTTGCCCCCCATCTGTGGCAATTAATTCCACATATTCAGCACCATCTGCTAAAGAAATTCCTCCTCAGCTCTGTTCGAAAGGGTGATCCTTCCATTCTGAGGCTATGCCCTCTGGTCCTAGATTCCCCCGCTATAGGACACATCCTCTTCACATCCACTCTATCTAGACATTTCAATATTTGATAGATTTCAATGAGATCCCACCCCCCCCCATTCTTCTAAACTCCAGCATGTACGAGCCCAGAGGTATCAAATGCTCTTCTTACGTTAATCTTTTTATTCCCTGGATCATTCTCGTGAACTCCTCTGGATCCTCTTCAATGCCAACACATCCTCTCTCAGGTGCAGGGTCCAAAACTGCTCACAATACTGCAAGTGCAATCTGACTAATGCCTTATTAAGCCTCAGCATTACATTTTCATAATAGAATAACTTAACGAGGAACTATACATTTTCCTATATAATTGGTCTAAAATAAGTTAAGAGCGTTTATCATATTTATATATAAATATTGCAGGTCCACAATATTTATATTGTCGACCTGCAATATTTATATATAAATAAGAGAGAAAGCATCAAATGGAATTATTTTTCTCAAGAGGTAAGTAAGTAGCAAAGCTCTTTTATCTTCTTGATGAAGAGTACAGTGCTGATGAATGAGTTGGTATGTCAGATCTGGAACTTTGATAAAATTACTGGCATTTTCCTTTTAATCAATTGTCACTGTAACTAAGACAAACAGGCAATCACTCAGCAGTGCCAGTTCTGAATGTTAACTGAAGCTTTTGGTTGGAGCAAGCGCCACATTTTTCACATCAAGCCAGTGAAAGGCAAAGACGACTTTTGGTATGTGTGAGTAGCGTTGTGATTTAGCATGTCTATTCTGATTTGTTTGTCACCTTTATCAGTTAATTCTTTTCCCTGGAGGCTGTGTGATGCTTTGATCTAAAGAGAGGGCACAGTTTTAAGGTGCTTGGAAGTAGGTACAGAGGAGATGTCAGGGGTAAGTTTTTTATGCAGAGAGCGGTGAGTGCGTGGAATGGGCTGCCGATGACGGTGGTGGAGGCGGATATGATGGGGTCTTTTAAGAGACTCCTGGACAGGTACATGAAGCTCAGAAAAATAGAGGGCTATAGGTAACCCTAGGTAATTTCTAAGGTAAGGACATGTTCGTCACAGCTTTGTGGGCTGAAGGGCCTATATTGTGCTGTAGATTTTCTGTGTTTCTATTTATTGGTTCATGCATGTGAATGTCAACTTGAATTCACATGGTTCAATTTAATATTAGAGAATGTATAATTATACAACCTGGAATTCTTACTCTTCACAGAGATAACCACGAAACAAAATACCCCCAAGAATGAATGATAGCATTATCAGAATTACTATCAATACCAGTGATCTGAGGAGGTAAAATCAGCCAGTTTATTCCTCTCCATAGATGCTGCCTGACCTGCTGAGTTCCTCTAGCATTTTGTGTATGTTACTCTGGGTAAAGAATGTGGACTTCCTTCCCTGAAAGGCATCGGTGAACCAGTTGGGTTTTTATCTATTCAAGCATTCCTGATGTCGATCTTTCCCTGTACATTGGTGACACACAGGAAACGGCTTTCTTTTTCATTTTCCTATCCTGGAAAAGGGAGAGTCGGGCTGACATTTATCCTGATAATGTAGCTGGGATTGGGAACCTGCCACTAGTGGTTATTCCCAAACCTACTGTTCTGTGGGCAAACTATTTATGGATGTACGTAAGTTGCATAATGAGACTTCTAGAGGTACAACACCCTCTTGGTTAGCACAATCACGAGAAAATCCAGAGCAACACGTACAAAATGCTTGAGCAACTCAGCAGGCCAGGCAGCATCTATAGAAAAGAGTAAAGGGTCGATGCTTGGGGCCGAGATTCTTCATCAGGACCTTCATGGTTAAGTTTAGTGGGCTAGTAGCAATCTAAATTTAAATCCAGACACAGCAGAAAGAGCTTAGTTGCAAATAATTAACTAAAGCGGTAATAAAAATTAAGTTCCAGCATTAGTAGTCATGAAACAACAGAACTGGCAGAGATTTGCTGAGGTTCATCAGGAATCTTGCCATGATGTCATAGAGCTACAGCAGGGAAACTGGTGCTTCTATTCATACTGATCACCCGATTTTCTCATTCCCTTCATACTAATCAACTTCCCCCAAGCTGCATCGCACACTATGCCCCAGGAGGAAATTACACTGGCCTTACTAAATCATACACCTTCGAGATGTAGAGGGAATGCAGTTCACCCAGATGAAACCCAAGCAACGGCAGGCAAATGTGGCAGCAATGCAGTGCAATACAAAAAGTATTTCATCAGTTGCAGTAAGAAATATTTTTTAAAAAGTAAGAGAAGCGGAAGACTTAGGAGCACCACACAGACCGCAGCCGAGGTCAGGATCGAACCTGGATCTGTGGCGCTGTGAGACGGCGGCCCTACCCACTGTGCCATCACACTGTTCCATCCTTACCTAATCTGGACTGTGCAAACAATCAACAGTGAGTTCAAAGCAGCAAATGACGGAAATACTCAGAATTAACATTTCATTTGGAACAGACAGTGAACCCATGAACACTACCCCACTTCGTGCTCCCTCTTTACACTACTCATTTACAGTAAGGGCTGATAGGTTCTTGGTTAGTGAGGTGTCAAAGGTTGCAGGGAGAATGGAGTTGAGGGGGACGATAAATCAGCCATGATGGAATGATAGAGCAGAATCCATGGGCTGAATGGCCTAATTTTGTTCCTATCTCTTTTTTTAATGTTTCTTATAGCAACCTATCATAATATTTTTTGTATTGCAATGTACTGCTGTCGCAAAACAACAAATTTCAGGCCCTCCGTCAGTGATAATAAACCGGATTCTGATTCTGGTCCAGATCCAAGATCCTTTGTTAGAAGTACAAATGGTGGCCTTGCCAATTATACCCACATCCTGTGAATGAATTAACAAAAATCTCCACTGTGCACACTGTACCTGCAGACAGAGAAATGAAAATATACCCATAACTATTAAATCTGGCTTCTTGTTGTCGGTCAACGGTGGTGGTACTGACGAAAGCTGCAATGTTTTAAATTCCGGAGTTGGCAGGAGTGTGCACCAGCATGCCCCCTCCTCCCCCACCTGCCATTTATCCCTTCATCGTTGTAAAGCAACACCAGGCTGTGAGGTCTAGGGCAAACAGTTTGTCAAAGGATCCCATTGATCAGCTTTGCAGAATCAGAACTTGCAGCCTCTGGTTGCTGGGATGAATGGACTGGAGTTATCAAAGCTGATCTCTGTGACCTGTCTGTCAGGTTAGAAAGATCTTTGGTGGCTTTGTTAATTAGTGAGGAAGTTACTAACCAGGCAAAGTAAAATGAAGGTTGAATAATTTTCCTTGGGACCCATTAAGCTGTATTTTTTGTCAACAATAAAGTTCATTGTTATTGTAGAGAATCCGAATCAGATTTGTTATCTCTGACATATGTGGTGAAATTTGTTTTTTTTTTGCAGCAGTACAGTGTAATACATAACAAAAATTAGAAATGTAGAAACATAGAAAATAGGTACAGGAGTAGGCCATTCGGCCCTTCAAGCCTGCACCGCCATTCAGAATGATCATGGCTGATCATCCAACTCAGAACCCTGGACCTGCCTTCTCGCCATACCCCCTGATCCCTTTATTGTAAATTACTGTAAGTTACAATAAGAAATATATTAAAGAAACCAGTAGTGCAAAAAAGAGAGCAAAATAACAGGGTAGTGCTCATGGGTTCATGGCTGAGGGGAAGAAGCTGTTCCTAAAACACTGAGGAAATCAGACAGTAAGTAGACTCTGCATATGCACAGTTAAACACAGAAAACTGGAAGTTTGGTTCAGATTTACTCTCCTGCTTTCAAATCAGTCAGTGGGATTTTATCTAATAATTATCTGATAGTTAAACTGTCAAACATACATTCCTTGATAAACCATACAGTTAGTATTAAAATAAATTAAACTGATATAGTCCGAGTGTCACTTGTATTTGATTCTACGTGGGTCCAAACTGGTCACCAGAAGCATGTATGGTCCCTTTAAGAAATCTTTATCTGAGCAGACTCCAGATCACTTGTCCAGCACACTTTTTAAAAAAAAAATAAGTTCAAGTGCGGCCCATTTTTTTGCCTGGCTCTGCTAGGATCGAATTCCATAAAGGCTGTTACCATGGCAGCCGGGATCTCCTAGGCAACCTGTCCGCCAATAACTTCAATTTGTCTTCTAGGAGAGTGGGGAGAAGGTAGCTGCGCTCGGTAGAGATTCTCTGGAATGCAGGAGCTGGTGAAATAGAAGCATTGAACTCTGACCTTGACGACTGCTTCTATTTTGCAGTAATGAAGTTCATTTAAAACTCTGGCCCTGTGTGTTGTACGAGCCGCCCTGCGGAATTGATAGCATTTTAAGGGATTTATTCTGCTGTCTATTCTTCTCAGATAGGCTGTTGCTGAAGGGATCTTGTAGATCACTCTGATTCATGAGGCATGTCAATGCCGACCAAGCAGGAGCAAGTATTTAACTTGCTGAGAACCTCCATTTGTCAAAGTCATTCCTCGTGAAAGGAGGCGACCTGCTGCAACACGGTGGTCTTATTTCATGTAGAATTGTAGGGGTTACCTGTTAAAGATGTTCCAAAAGTGTTGAGTATTGAACATTCAGTAACATTGGGAGAGGGTGGTCAAAGGTTCACCGCCTGCCGGCTGACTTTTATATAAGGTGATCCCAGAGTCTGTGAGTTTCAGCCATTCAATCAACTCAAAGCAAAGAGACTTATATATACATAGCACCTTCCGTGTATCCCTCTAAGAATTGCTGAGTGTGCTTTGCAGCCAATTCACTTCCTTTTGATGTAGGCTCATTTATAGCATGGAAGCTCTGCACACAGATTGCTCATGGCAAGTTCCAACATAGTGTCAGGTGAGAATGGCCAACTAATTTGTTTCAGGGATGATGAGTCAAAAAAAAGTTGAGTTTGTTGTCATGCACAAGTCCATGGATGCACAGTTGCAATGCAAAAGTAGTGGCATCACAGGCATGCAACATACACAAGATCCTGGAGGATCTCAGCAGGCCAGGCAGCATCTATAAATAGTCAACGTTTCGGGCCGAGACTCTTCATCAGGACTGCAAAAAAACGATGAGCAGTCAGAGTAAGAAGGTGGGGGAGGGGAGGAAGAAATTGATTTCTTGAACTTCCCGGTAATTGCGTTCCCCCCTTCACCACTTCCCATTCCCCATTCCCTCTCTCACCTTATCTCCTTACTTGCCTATCACCTCCCTCTGGTGCTCCTCTCCCTTCCCTTTCTTCAGTGGTCTTCTGCCCTCTCCTGTTGGATTCCCCCTTCACCGGCCCTTTATCTCTTTCACCAATCAACTTGCAGCTCTTCACTTCATCTCTCCCTCCCCACCCCCCCCCCGTTTCACCTATCACTGACCACCTTGTACTTCTTCCTCCCCTCCCCTCCCCTCACCTTCCTTCTCTGACATCTTAACTATTTTTCCAGTCCTGATAGAGGGTATTGGCCCGAAACATCGACTGTTTATTCTTTTCCATAGATGCTGCCTGGCCAGCTGAGTTCCTCCAGTGTTTTGTGTGTGTATGTTGCTTGGATGTCCAGCATCTGCAGATTTTCTTGTGTTATAGCGTCGTAGCATCATACCATCAGGCAGGAGGTACCAAAACCTGAATTCCCATTCCACCAGGTTCAAGAACATCTACTTCCCCTCAGCCATTCTGTTCTTGAACCAACTGGAAAATCTATCACTACAGTTTAGCTACATTATGACTATTTTGGACTAAAATAGACTTTTTTTTGTTCTAATTGTGCTCTTTCTTGTAAAATCTGTGTAAAATTTATGTTTTTTTTCTTGTGAATGCTGCTTATATGACTAAGGGATAAAGGAGACAGAGGACAGGCAAGCACCATGAATGAACGGATTGTTTCCAATTTATTAGGCTGATGGGCGGGGCTTCCAGCTGACAAAGTGTTCTCCACAAATTGGCCAACAACTTATTGTGGTCGGCAACACACATGAAATGCTGGAGGAGCTCAGCTGGCCAGGCAGCACCTATGGAAACGAGTAAACAGTCAACCTTTCGTCAATGCTTTGTCACAAAACAAGCCTGACTCTGTACTTACCAGTTTTCTGCTTATCCATGTGTTCCAGCAAGGTGCAGTAAACCTCAGTATAGTTGCTCTTGTATTTGTGAGTAAACTTGTACATTTTTGTACATAGAGAAAAGCTCTAGCTTGCTCAACCCTATCCTCATAATACAGGCTCTCTAATCTAGGCAGCGTCATGGCAAATCTCCACTGCATGCTCTCTAAATCAACGTCGTTTCTATAATGAGGTGACCAGAACTGAACACTATACTCTGTGTGGTTTAATCGGAATTGCATAGAGCTGCAACCTTACCTCGCGGCTCTTGGAACTCGATTCTCTGAGGAACGATGGCCAATACACCATACACCTTCTTAACGAACCCTATTAACTGGAACAGCAGCTTCGAGAGATCTATGGATGAGAACCCTAAGATCCCTGTGTTCTTCCACACTGCTAAGAATCCTGAAATTAACCGTGCATTCTGCCCAAATTCGATCTTCCAAAGTGAATCACTTTACACATTTCCGGTCTGAGTTACGTCTTTGGACTTTGTCTTCCTGGAGTTCAGTTGCTGAACATGTTAGCATTGGTGGACTGTACTTTGGTGCGATTCTGGTTCTCATGATGGATCTCAACCTGAAACATCAGGTTATTATCCTCCATGGATGCTGTCTGACTGGTTGAGTCCCCCCTGCATTTTCTGTGTGTTGCACAAGGTTTCCAGTAATTGCAGAATCTCTTGTATTCGTGACATTGAAATGCACACTCACACCTTCAAAGAATCAGGCAGGTCAACAACATGGTCACAAAGTATACAGGATACATTCCTTCATTTTCAGTAGTATAGAACATAGAACCAATCAACTGGTGTTTGAGGTGGGTTGGCAAGTTTGCAGATGGCACAAAGGTTGGTGGTGTTGTGGATAGTGTAGAGGATTGTTGAAGATTGCAGAGGGACATTGATAGGATGCAGAAGTGGGCTGAGAAGTGGCAGATGGAGTTCAACCTGGAGAAGTGTGAGGTGGTACACTTCGGAAGGACAAACTCCAAGGCAGAGTACAAAGTAAATGGCAGGATACTTGGTAGTGTGGAGGAGCAGAGGGATCTGGGGGTACATGTCCACAGATCCCTGAAAGTTGCCTCACAGTTAGATAGGGTAGTTAAGAAAACTTATGGGGTGTTAGCTTTCATAAGTCGAAGGATAGAGTTTAAGAGTCGCGATGTAATGATGCAGCTCTATAAATCTCTGGTTAGGCCACACTTGGAGTACTGTGTCCAGTTCTGGTCGCCTCACTATAGGAAGGATGTGGAAGCCTTGGAAATGGTACAGAGGAGATCTACCAGGATGCTGCCTGGTTTAGAGAGTATGGATTATGATCAGAGATTAAGGAAGCTAGGGCTTTACTCTTTGGAGAGAACGAGGATGAGAGGAGACATGATAGAGGTGTACAAGATAATAAGAGAAATAGATGGAGTGGATAGCCAGCGCCTCTTCCCCAGGGCACCACTGCTCAATACAAGAGGACATGGCTTTAAGGTAAGGGGTGGGAAGTTCAAGGAATTTTATTTACTTAGAGAGTGGTTGGTGCGTGGAATGCACTGCCTGAGTCAATGGTGGAGGCAGATACACTAGTGAAATTTAAGAGACTGCTAGACAGGTATATGGAGGAATTTGAAGTGGGGGGGGCGGTTATATGGGAGGCAGGGTTTGAGAGTCAGCACAACATTGTGGGCTGAAGAGCCTGTACTGTGCTGTACTATTGTATGTTCTGTGTTCTATAACTATATACAGCACAATCAGGCCACAGCCTGGGTACGGTTCTGCTTGCCAAATTAGAGGAAAGGCGTGATTGCATTAATGAGGATGCGGAGGGAATTTACTGTGCTGTTTCAGGACTGGAGTGTTTTATCTTTGGGGGAGGATTGGAAAGGCTGGGATTGTCATGTTTGGAACATTGCTCGGCAAATCACATTCTCTGCGTTATTTATTTATTGTGTTTGCACAGTTTGTCTTTTCGCACTGGTTGTCTGTCTTTGCTTGTGTGCAGTTTTTCATTGATGCTATTGTATTTCTTTCTTCTACTGTAAAAGTGAAGCTCAGGGTAGCATTTGGTGACATATATGTACTGCGGTAATACATTTACTTTGAACTTCGTACTTTAAATGTGGGTCCCAGATAAAGTAAATAAGAATGATCTGTTTTCCTTTGTAGACGGAATCAAAAAGGAGGGGGCATATATTTAAAGAAACTGGTAGAAGGTTACAGGGGAGATGAGAGAAAAAGTTATCAAAATAGTAATAAGGCCTGGAACTCCCTGCATGAGAAATATCTCATCAATATCTCTCTGTCCCTTGTTAGTGAGAAAGAGCCTGTGGCATGTCAAACTGTCAGGCAAACAGTAGTTTTTGCTGACTGCAGATCATGGTCTCTCTTTGGCTGCTTTGCTGTTGCTTGGTGGGTGGTGGACGCTGACACTTTTTGCTGAAATGGCGGTGGGGGGGTGAGGTTGATGCATTGATGCTTGAGGGAGGAGAGGGGGCTTTGGGGTTCTGACGTTTTTCTGTCATTATTTTGCGTTTCTTCTGTTTCTCGCGGGTATCTGCAAAGGCAAGTATTTCAGGCTGTATACTGTATGCATTCTCTGATAATAAACGGAACCATTTTGAACCATTTGAGAGAGTGGGGGGGGGGATGCAGAAAGCACCCTCATGTTTGGAAGGTACTTTGATATGTACTAGGAGAGCTGTAACATGAAGCAAGTGGGTGGGAGGTGGGATAGGATCATCTGCTGTTCATCATCGTGAACAACACAATGGGCTGAATGGCCTTCCATGGCATACATTTTCAGTGGTTGTTGTATTTGGGCAGACTAGGATAAAAATTGACAAGGATTGAATGGATAGGGTGATGTGCAGCAGGCAGCAAGCAGTACTCTCATGACACAAGTACACGACAAGTTACTATCCATGCAGACTGTAGAATGTGCTCTTCCACATCCAATGTATTCCCAGTAGCCTTTCACACTGCAGTTTGCTTAAGATGGGCTGACTGTGTGTGCAACACTACTGATAGGAGATGCAGAGATTTCAGTGTCTGTTAATGCGAATGAGAGTTACAACTTTTTTTCTAGCCACCTTGTACTTTTTTTCTAGTTGCTATTCCCATACATTCCAGCCATTCCAAGCTCCAACTTCTCATTTAGTTCTCAAGACTCAGTGGCTGGGGTGCCAGAAATGTCACATGCCGTAGATGTTATGGCATGGCCCAAATTAGGATTTGTGTCATGTGATTTGTCACTGAGTCATTACTTGACAGATAGAAGAAAGGGGCGCCACTACTGCCGCTTCGTGAGAGTGGTGCCTTGAGCTTAATGCTCAGAATCAAAACAGAGGCGTGTTCGCTACTAGTCGAGTGCACTGAGCAGTACGGTAAACCAGTTGATTGTTGCCTGGAGCAACTTAACCTACCTCTCATGTTCATTCAGAAGGTTAGTGAGGGTCAAAGGTTTAATGAAGTCGGTAAGACTGAACCCAAAATCTCAATCCCTCACCGTTGTTGAGAAAAATCTGACGCAACCCAAAATAGGTGTTTCATGTCGATATTGCAAAAGGAGCAAGGGTTAATACACACAAAGTGCTGGAGGAGCTCAGCGGGGTCAGGCCGCGCCTATAGAGGGGAATGAACAGTCGATGTTTTGTGCTGAGACCCTTCATCAGGACTGGTAAAGGTTGCCATCTTGCACATTGGGAACAATGGCCATTGTTTGAAATAAAGCAATTTCCTTAGAGATCTCGTGAATGTTGTCGGGTTGCACTCACAAAGATCTAATTATTTTGGATAGGATGGTTGTCATATCTGCCAGCAGTTCACCAAAGGGGAAATTATTCATGACTTTTCTGGAAAAGGATAGAATCAGAGAGGACAGGAAAATTTTTAATTGGGGAAGGGCAAATTATGAGGCTATAAGGCTAGAACTTGCGGGTGTGAATTGGAATGATGTTTTTGCAGGGAAATGTACTATGGACATGTGGTCGATATTTAGAGATCTTTTGCAGGATGTTAGGGATAAATTTGTCCCGGTGAGGAAGATAAAGAATGGTAGGGTGAAGGAACCATGGGTGACAAGTGAGGTGGAAAATCTAGTCAGGTGGAAGAAGGCAGCATACATGAGGTTTAGGAAGCAAGGACCAGACGGGTCTATTGAGGAATATAGGGAAGCAAGAAAGGAGCTTAAGGGGCTGAAAAGAGCAAGAAGGTGGCATGAGAAGGCCTTGGCGAGTAGGGTAAAGGAAAACCCCAAGGCATTCTTCAATTATGTGAAGAGAAAAAGGATGACAGGAGTGAAGGTAGGACCAATTAGAGATAAAGGTGGGAAGATGTGCCTGGAGGCTGTGGAAGTGAGCGAGGTCCTCAATGAATACTTCTCTTTGGTATTCACCAGTGACAGGGAACTTGATGATGGTGAGGACAATATGAGTGTGGTTGATGTTCTGGAGCATGTTGATATTAAGGGAGAGGAGGTGTTGGAGTTGTTAAAATACATTAGGACGGTTAAGTCCCCGGGGCCTGATGGAATATTCCCCAGGCTGCTCCACGAGGCAAGGGAAGAGATTGCTGAGCCTCTGGCTAGGATCTTTATGTTCTCGTTGTCCACGGGAATGGTACCGGAGGATTGGAGGGAGGCGAATGTTGTCCCCTTGTTCAAAAAAGGTAGTAGCGATAGTCCGGGTAATTATAGACCAGTGAGCCTTACGTCTGTGGTGGGAAAGCTGTTGGAAAAGATTCTTAGAGATAGGATCTATGGGCATTTAGAGAATCATGGTCTGATCAGGGACAGTTAGCATGGCTTTGTGAAGGGCAGATAGTGTCTAACAAGCCTGATAGAGTTCTTTGAGGAGGAGACCAGGCATATAGATGAGGGTAGTGGTCTATATGGATTTTAGTAAGGCATTTGACAAGGTTCCACACGGTAGGCTTATTCAGAAAGTCAGAAGGCATGGGATCCAGGGAAGTTTGGCCAGGTGGATTCAGAATTGGCTTGCCTGCAGAAGGCAGAGGGTCGTGGTGGAGGGAGTACATTCAGATTAGAGGATTGTGACTAGTGGTGTCCCACAAGGATCTGTTCTGGGACATCTACTTTTCGTGATTTTTATTAACGACCTGCATGTCGGGGTAGAAGGGTGGGTTGGCAAGTTTGCAGACGACACAAAGGTTGGTGGTGTTGTAGATAGTGTAGAGGATTGTCAAAGATTGCAGGGAGACATTGATAGGATGCAGAAGTGGGCTGAGAAGTGGTAGATGGAGTTCAACCCAGAGAAGCGTGAGGTGGTACAGTTTGGAAGGACAAACTCCAAGGCAGAGTACAAAGTAAATGGCAGGATACTTGGTAGTGTGGAGGAGCAGAGGAATCTGGGGGTACATGTCCACAGATCCCTGAAAGTTGCCTCACACGTGGATTGGGTCGTTAAGAAAGCTTATGAGGTGTTAGCTTTCATAAGTTGAGGGATAGAGTTTAAGAGTCGCGATGTAATGATGCAGCTCTATAAAACTCTGGTTAGGCCACACTTGGAGTACTGTGTCCAGTTCTGGTCACCTCACTGTAGGAAGGATGTAGAAGTATTGGAAAAGGTACAGAGGAGATTTACCAGGATACTGCCCGGTTTAGAGAGTATGCATTATGATCAGAGATTAAGGGACCTAGGGCTTTACTCTTTGGAGAGAAGGAGGATGAGAGGAGACATGATAGAGGTGTACAAGATAATAAGATGAATAGATAGAGTGGATAGCCAGCGCCTCTTCCCCAGGGCACCACTGCTCAATACAAGAGGACATGGCTTTAAGGTAAGGGGTGGGAAGTTCAAGGGGGATATTAGACGAAGGTTTTATACTCAGAGAGTAGTTGGTGCGTGGAATGCACTGCCTGAGTCAGTGGTGGAGGCAGATACACTAGTGAAGTTTAAGAGACTGCTAGACAGGTATATGGAGGAATTTAAGGTGGGGGGTTATATGGGAGGCAGGGTTTGAGGGTTGGCACAACATTGTGGGCCGAAGGGCCTGTACTGTGCTGTACTATTCTATGTTCTATATATAGGTGACGGTCAAAATATTAATGCTGTACCTTAGAAGCCAATAATTTCCATATCACTGACACAATTCTCAAAGGTAGAAACTAAATGTTGATATAGAATTAACTCTGAGAAGTTTTAGGTGACATATTTTTGAAAGTCAAATAGGGGTAGAACATACTTAGTAAATTGTATGTACAGCACCAGGCATGTTGTTGGTTCAAGCCCAACAGAGTTAGGCAGAGTGGTGCATAAGGTGTGCTTGCTTTAAGTGATTGCGACACAGAATATTAGTTGGGAGACCATGTTGCAACTTCACAAAATACTGATGAGGTCACACAGAGTAATGGCTGCAATTCTGGTTGCCATACTATAGGAAGGATGTGATTTTGTTGGCAAGGGTACAGAGGAGCTACACTAGGATGTTGCTTGGATTGTATGACCTGAGTTGTCAGACATGTTGGACTTGTACATTCTAGAGTGAAGGAGACTGAGGTGTGACCTGATAGGTGTAGATAGTAGTTTCCAGTTAATTGAGCCACCAGTTTATTGGGGGCAGCCATTTATTTGGGACAACTCTTAAAGAACAATAATCAAAATCTGGAAAATAGCTGGGATTCCCTTCATTTATTTAGGACATTATCCCACTTAATTGGGACAGGAGACTGTTGCCAAGTAGTTTCTAACTAGCTTCAGTAGTGTGCAGTTGCGTGGCCATTAGATGCTATAGTGCGATCAGCTTATAAATAGTGTTAGTTATGTGTGTTCATGTTCAAAAAGCAGTGATTTTTGTCACTGATAGTTGGCGAGAAATTAGCAGTAAGACAATTCAGGACGGTTTTGATCACTGTGGTTTCAAGCATTCTGGCTTGGAGATGCCAGAAATGGCCAGAAGTGAAAATGAAACAATTTCACTACTTCAACAGGTTAGGAATTACAAAGAGTTTGAAGGTACCAACAATCATCTTGAATGTTACAGTGAAGATGAAGATTTGGAGGATGTAAGTTCTCTAAGTGTTGTATGAAGACAGTCTGTTATATATGCACCAAGTGTCTGTGCTGATTTTGTTCATTTAGTCAATCATAACAACACAACAGATGAATTCCTCCATTGATAACTAATACACAGTTTTATAGTGCTGTAGAGGTATTGGTAGTGTTCTAATTTGTTCTGTATTTCACTTAAGTACATAATTTGCTACTCAATTAAGTGGTATTTGTCTTTTTTTTATACCTTTTAGCTATTTCCATGAAAATTTGGCTAATTGGGGCAGCTGCTTAATTGGGCCAATATTTACTGGTCCCAGTGTGTCCCAGTTAACCAGAATCCCCTGTGTAACATTACAAAAGGCATTGAACGGGAGATAAAAAATCTTTCCCATTGTCAAAACGTAGAGGGCATGGCATTATGGTGAGAGAAGGAAGTTTTGCAAATGATCTGAGGGGTAAGCTTTTTGCATGGAGAAGGGTTCATTTCTGGGACGCGCTGTCGAAAGAGATGGTGGAATCGGATAGAAACACAATGTTTAAGAGACAGTTAGACAGGCGCTTCAATAGGTAAGACACAGACTGAATGTGTTGAAATGGTATTAATGTAGATGGACAGAGGGCATGCTTCTGTCCGGTACCGCTCTATACCTGTTACCTATTGATTTGGAGCTATGAGAGGTCAGTGTATCTAGTCATCTGTTGGAGGGTGTGGTAGGGGATGATCGAGGGAACATTGCTTTACTGATGCACTGTATTCGGAGACTGGATTCATCCAGCCATGTTATCCGACTGGGATTTACCAGGACCTAAGGAAACATTTGGCCCAAATGGAAAACGAGGCCTACCTGTGTCTCAGGTCACCAAACTAAAAAAAGGCCTTGAGACAGAGAAGGAGGGAGCCTAGTGGATGATTTAGATGGGGGTAGAATGGGTAGCACACTGGTTGGCACAACGCTTTGCAGTACAAATGAGCCCGGTTCAATTCCCGCCGCTGCCTTAAAGCGTACGTTCTTCCCGTGACTGTGTGGATTTCCTCTGGGTGCTCCAGTTTCCTTCTACAGTCCAAAAACATACCAATATGTAGGCTAATTGGTGTTTGTAAATTGTCCTGTGATTAAGCTTAGATTAAACTGGGGGATTGCTGGGCAGCGTGGCTCGAGGGGCCAGAAGGGCTGTATCTCAATAAATAAATTTAAGTTCAGTGATTGGAATGAAAGGTTATTGAGCTTGTTGCAGTGATCAAATGTACCAGGGACAGAGGTAAGATCACAGCAATGCTGCTCAAACTTGCAGCCCACAAGGAAGCAGAGGAGGGAAGGCCAAAATGGATGAAAGAATGGTGTAATTCTGTTGTGTTGGTGCATAGCCATGAAATAAGAATAATACAGCCCAGCACATTTAGTTCTGGCCATGAAATAGGGAGAGTCAGCTTTGATACATATAACATGACCTCTGCTGAAAAGTTTGTAGAACTAAATATTGGGTGAAGACAGCATTAGGCTGTCTTGTCATGCCTCCCACAGATGAAATTTCTACTCATAGTATTTTAAATGGTTGATTTGAAAGCCAGTAGGTGGTAGTAACAACATTCCCAAAATCACTCCTTTCAAGACCTGAGTGGTGATAAATAGAAGACAAATATTCTCCTGACCATTTTGTGACAAATACTTGTAAAGGAAAAATATCTTTCAGGTTTCAGTACATGGTCAGAATTTCCTGGCTGGTGCAATGGTACGGCAATCGGAACTCATTGTTATTTAGAGGGAAGTTTTACAGTGACTGCAGGCAAACTGCAGAGATTAGATTAAAAGTGAAGTCCAGAACTTGTCCAAAAGCTAAGGCTTTGTGAAAATTATCCAATCTCCTTTGTCTCATTCATGACAATGTGTTGAATGTTTTGAAGCTGTACTGTTAGCACAGTAAAAACAAATATAAATTAAATCCACTAGATCATTAATTAGTTATCTAAGTACATTTTATGAATGGGCCAGATGGCTATTGTTAATTAGCCTTTCTGGCTTTGAAGAACAAATATCAGGTTTCATTCAAATATTTTCAGGGAGACTTCAAAAAAAATCAAATATTAGATCTTTACTTCTCCCCTTTTTTTCTCTCTTTCCCTCCCTATCTCACACTCAATCCATTCTTTCTTTACCTCTTTGTTTCTCATTCTGATATGATGTTGAACTATCTTCTAACAGTCTTTGTTTTTCAGTGGGTTCCTTTGGGTTTCTTTGTGGCTGCCTGTAAAGGAGACAAATCTCAAGATTGTATATAGTATACATACTTTGATAATAAATGTACTTTGAGCTTTGATCTTTCTTAGTTCAGAGATATTGTCTTTTTAGTTAACACACACAAAAGTTGCTGGTGAACGCAGCATTCCAGGCAGCATCTCTAGGAAGAGGTACAGTCGACATTTCGGGCCGAGACCCTTCGTCAGGACTAACTGAAAGAAGAGCTAGTAAGAGAAGGTGTTGTCTGGGACCCTGTCAACTCTGCTCTCAAATGCATCTCCCCCATTTCACACACATCTGTTCTTACTCCATCCTCCTGCCACCCCACTAGGAATAGGGTTCCCCTTGTCCTCACCTACCACCCCACCAGCCTCCGGATCCAACAAATAATTCTCCATAACTTCCGTCACCTCCAACGGGGTCCCACCACACATCTTTCCCTCCCCCCCGGCTTTCCGCAGGGATCGCTGCCTATGTGACTCCCTTGTCCATTCGTCCCCTCCATCCCTCCCCACCGATCTCCCTCCTGGCACTTATCCTTGTAAGCGGAACAAGTGCTACACATGCCCTTTCACTTCCTCCCTCACCATCATTCAGGGCCCCGGACAGTCCTTCCAGGTGAGGCGACACTTCACCTGTGAGTCGGCTGGGGTGATATACTGTGTCCGGTGCTCCCGATGTGGCCTTTTATATATTGGCGAGACCTGACGCAGACTGGGAGATCGTTTCACTGAACACCTACGCTCTGTTCGCCAGAGAAAGCAGGACCTTTCAGTGGCCACATATTTTAATTCCACGTCCCATTCCCATTCTGACATGTCTATCCATGGCCTCCTCTACTGTAAAGATGAAGCCACACTCAGGTTGGAGGAACAATACCTTATATTCCGTCTGGGTAGCCTCCAACCTGATGGCATGAACATTGACTTCTCAGACTTCCACTAATGCCCCATCTTCCCCCTCGTACCCCATCTGTTATTTATTTATATACACACATTCTTTCTCTCACTCTCCTTTTTCTCCCTCTGTCCCCCTCACTATACCCCTTGCCCATCCTCTGGTTTTTCCCCTCCTCCCCCTTTCCTTTCTCCCTAGGCCTCCTGTCCCATGATCCTCTCATATCCCTTTTGCCAATCAACTGTCCAGTTCTTGTCTCCATCCCTCCCCCTCCTGTCTTCTTCTATCATTTTGGATCTCTCTCTACCCCTCCCACTTTCAAATCTCTTACTAGCTCTTCTTTCAGTTAGTCCTGTTGAAGGGTCTCGGCCCGAAACATCAACTGTACCTCTTCCTAGAGATGCTGCCTGGCCTGCTGCGTTCACCAGCAACTTTAATGTGTGTTGCTTGAAATTCCAGCATCTGCAGATTTCCTCATGGTTATGTCTTTTTAGTTGCTCATTTCATTTTTTTAAATTTATTGCCCTTCAGGTATTCCCTATGATTAATTTGAATCTTAACTGACTGGTCCATAAGACCCAAGAAATAATAATCTGCTCAACTTCTCAGATAGATCTTGGTTGAATTCCCGTCTTGTACACATTGAGTTTAAATAGGTTTTGAGGTTTTTTACAGTTAAAATTTGACAATATTGCTGTGGCTGTTGTGATGGGCTGGGTAGGATGGTACGTGTCCTTTCCCAACGTACAATGCTGAACCTGGTGGTCTTGTGATCACCTAGTTATTATGTGGCACCATTATCTATAATAGGACTTGGATCCTAAATGCCTCATTTTCATCAATTTTCACATTAAAATAAATATCTTTTGAGCCAACAGGCTCAGCAATAACTGACTAACAACAGACCTGCAAAACTTGGCCCCGTGTTTTTAAAACTTGACTTTCAATTACTTATAAATGCTAAACAAATGATCATATTTCTCCTGTGCATAAATAGAAAAGTTCCAAAGAAGGTCCTCGTTATGAAGTTCTGTGATAACTTGGAAGAAGTCCGGATGCTGCAGAGTGTTGCTACTTCTTTGTGAAGCTTTGATTGTTCTGTGAAGAGGCAGATGTCTTTCATGTGGTCTGCACATAAGGCTGGCCACAATAACATGACAAGACAGAAAATCATGTTAACAGCTTGTGTGGCATTTCCATCTGGAGCATGAATTAAGCATCGTTTCATTGACTGCTTTCTGTATGAATAGCAGACAGTTCTGTGAGTCAGAATCTTCCAGTGTGAGATGATTTTATTTTAGAAAATACAGCCAGTCTCTGGTGACTGACTTCCATTTCTATGTGATCTAAAATGTATTAAAGTGTACTCCTCCTCACTATGCTATTTTTTTAATTTTCCTTTCTCCTCTTTGTTCTGGGGAATCGTCTTTCAGCAACTTGTAAGTGACCCTGACATTGGAGATTAATTCAAAACTTTGCGAAGAAGAGAGGCGGGTGCCTATCAGGAAATAGGGGGTTGGGAAGGCTGCTTAAACAGAAGAATTGGCTGCACCATCAAAAGCCAAGGGCTCGTGTGAAAGGAGACTTCAGAAGCAGGGATGTAGGATAGCAGCTGCTTTTGTGAGCCAGGAGGCAATGGCTGGTGGACTGATGCAGACAGTAATCTGGGGTCAGAGGAACAGCAAGTAGAGATTGAGATGTATTCAAATCTATCAAACAGAAGTCATTCAAGTTGCATTCCACTGCCCCCTCCCAGTCTGATCTGAAAAGCAGATTGCTGTTACAGCGGCTCGATAATTTGTTTTAGTGCAGAACCCTTTGCTAAAGTTACAATAATAGGCTTTCAAAAGCTGCCATGCAAGTTTAACCTATCGGGATTGTGAAGCTTGAAATGCCGTCACTGAAGTACAGAAGGGAAGTGGGTCAGGGGCACACTGTGTTAGATTTTTCTATGTGCTTCTTTACAGCACCCGCCTGGTTTGTTTGTGAAATGAGGGACTGTTTCAGTGCAGCCCTTAGACTGTGCTATAAATAACATGCCTGGGAATGACCTGATACAAGTCTGTCTGGTGGCACCAAAGTGTAGCAGCAACCAGCAGCAAACTGTTTATCTTTGACTTTCTTCAGATTTCTGTTGCGTGTTCTTTATCCCATTTCCTCTCCTGAAGGGGCATGGTTGCACTGTTGTGTTCTGTGTGTCAATTATACTCTGTGTACACGGTTGTGTTTCAGTCGTACTCTGTGTACACGGTTGTGTTTCAGTCGTACTCTGTGTACACAGTTGTGTGTCAATCATACTCTGCGTACACAATTGCGTTTCAATCGTACTCTGCGTTACACAGTTGCGTTTCAATCATCCTCTGCATACAGAGTTTGTGTCAGACCGTACTCTCGTGTACCAGACTGTACTCTGTATACACAGTTGCGTGCCTTGCCATTCTCTGTATGTCTAGACATTGACTGTTAGTGGGTATTTGAACTTGGCTGGGAAGGGAAGTTTGAGTTAAGTCTGATCCTGCGCTTCTTGTCATTTGCTAACCATAACTGAGTGACCTGAAACATTAACGTTGTTTCCCCGTACATTGATGTTGCTTTATTTTTGGTTTTATTTCAGATTTCCAGCATTTGCGCTATCTTACTTTTCAATTTTTATCCTACAAAACTTCAGAACTTAGAGCATGACCATGCTTTTGCTGTAAATACCTTGACCAAGTGTAGTGCAATTACAGATGGACATTTCAAGTGTTCACTAATGTTGTACACTGACTCGTTATGAAAGGGAGAATGCACACCTTACCTCCATTCAACAATGGATATATACGGTACTGTGTAAAAGTCTTCGGCATATATTTATAGCTAGGGTGCCTAAGACTTTTGCACAGCACTGTATTTGTTAACGTGGAGTGTGAGTGAGTTTGTAAATCTGGCAGGAAGGATGTCGGGAATGGCGGTGGTGAAGTGGCTTAGGAAGGGTATGGGACAGCAGGCAGAGAAGGAATGCTGGGGGTGGCGGGTGGCACGGGTGCAGACGCACCCCGCCCTGAGATACCAGGCAACGCCATTTGATTCCAAACAATTGGTTTATTGATCATTACAGAACATCTCTCTCGTGCTTCCCACTCCCTCCCCTCTTCCTTTCCATCTTCCCAACTATGATTACCCTCTCTATGACCCCTTCCCTCTCTCAGTCCACAACAGAGACCCATATCAGAATCAGGTTTATCATCACCTTATATGTCATGAAATATTTTTTTTGTGGCAGTACAGTGCAATACATAAAATTACTACAGTACTATATGCAAAAGTCTTAGGCACCCTAGCTATATATGTACCCAAGTCTTTTACTGTAGATTTAGAGAAAAAGTCACCCTATGAATTTATGGAACTTCTATATCCAGTTAGACCACATCATTTATGCTTTCATACTGTATACGTTATATGAGTAGGTGTTTAGCCAATCAGATCCCTGCCAGTTTACAGAGGTGTCTTATTCCCCCACACCCACTAATTTTCCCTATAATCTAATCTTCCCATCAGACAATTCCCATCAATTCTACCACCAGACAACCCAGGGGTTCATGAACAGTGACCAATTAACCTACCAACTGCATGCCTTTGGGATGAGGGAGGAAACTCCACCATGCAGCTGGGCGAAATCTGTGTCATCATTGGGGACACACGCAAACTCCACATCGCAAGTACAGGAGGTTTGAACCCAGGCGACTGGTCATAAAACCATTAGATATTGGAGCAGGATTAGGCCAGTCGGCCCATCAAATCTGCTCTTCCATTCAATTGCGTATGTTTGCTTTTTCCTACTCCATTCTCCTACCTTCTTCCTGTAACCTTTAACCCCTTTACCAATCTAGAAACCATCAATCTCTGCTTTAAATACACCCACTGACTTAGCCTCCACAGTCATCCATGATACCGAATTCCACAGATTTCACCACCCACTGGCCTCATCGCAGTTCTAAAGGGACGGCCCTTTATTCTGAGGCAGACTCTTCCAGTAATAAAAAGATCCTCTCCATGTCTATTTTATCCAGGCCTTTCAGAACGTGGTAGGTTTCAGTGAGATGTCTCCCCTCCCCCACATCCATTCTGAACTCCAGACAGTGCAGGCTCAGACCAGTCAAAAGCTGCTTAAACATTAACCCTTTAATTCCTGTGAAACTTCTCTGGACCATTTCGAGGGCCAGCACATCTTTCCTGAGATACATGGTCCAAATCTGGAGCCAAGAATCGGATGCTCTAGTAGCTCTAGTGGCACAAATCATCAGTGCAATGACTTTATTAGGCAGCTAGGTTAATTTTTTTTATGGCTTGTTACAAGGGATTATTTATTCAAATATGTTTCATAAAGCCATAATTGGCCAAGTGTGCAAAGCATAAACACTTTCTGAGATGCCTTAGGCTGTTAACGTCATGCTAGATCGATGAATAACATTTTCCCACATAGATTTGGTGCACAGACATGTTGCCACTACTGGACGGCCATTTTGTGGTATTAATGTGTGAGGTGCTGGAAAAAGGTGTTGGCCTGAGATATGTTGTAAAAGCTGGTGTTCAGCCACACCTATGGTTATCTACCATGAATCAGCTTGGAATGTAAGTGACCCTTCTGAATCTCATAGGCTAAGAAATATGACCACAGCTGCTCTTGTGCACAGAGGCTTCCTTCATTCTTTGTGGAATCATGGCCAACCGATCACTCACCTCTCTTAGGCCACGTTGAGGTGTGCTTCTATGGCACTTCTGTCTTCTTTAGCACTCAGAAAGAAGCACAAGAATTAATGCTCCTACAGTCCAAGTAAATTTATTATCAAAATCAAATAAACTCATCTCGGGCTTCCGCCAGGTACAGGTATCGATTTTAACCAATGTTTCAATGACGAGCTCTGCCATCTTCATCAGAGATGATGTCTGGGCATGTCTAGTCTGGTGGTATTTATTCCCCCGTCGTCCGTCCCTCCTGATTGGCTAGTCCTCATCCAATCAGGTTTCTGCCGTGCCACCTTGTTTACAGTCGAATTCCAGTTCTTACTTAGAGTGAGAGCTTGGTCATTGTTAAAATTCTTTTCCCCTAGTTTTATTTCAATGGCTTTCTTCACCATTGCCATTGGCGCGGCATAGTAGTTTTTGCTGTCGAAGTCAATCCTATGACCATTACGAATGCAATGACCTGCTACTGCCGATTTCTCCAGGTAACACAAACGGATACACTTCCTGTGCACCTTGATGAGGGTTTCCACTGTGTGTTTCGTCTGGCTGATATGCACTACTCTGCATTATTATCGAAGTACATATACGTCACCATTTACTATCTTCAGGTTAATTTTCTTGCAGGCATTTACAGGAAAATAAAGAAATACAATAGAAGTTAAGAAAACAATATATAAACAAAGACTGACAAATAACTAATGATCAAAAGCAGACAAAGTATTCTAATTAAATAAATACAGTATATAATACTGGAAACATGAGTTGTAGAGTCTTTGAAAGTGCATCTGTCGGTTGTGGAATCAGTTCAGAGTTGAGGAAAATGAAGTTATCCACATTGGTTCGGGAGTCTGATGATTGTATGATAATAACAGTCCCTGAACCTGATGATGAGGGATCTAAGGCTTGTTTACCTCCTGCCTGATGGCAACGGTGGTTTTCATCACCATAGGGTCTTCAAGCTGACATGTAATGAATAAAGGGTATGTTAAATATGGTCGCTGTGATGATATAGAGAATGAGGTATCCAGTTTGTGCACAAACAGAAATATGGTAGAGACTGGGTAATTGATTTGGGTAATTGCCACTGCTCTTTGAAATACTCTGACCGCTGAGATCTCGATTTAACCTCATTTGGAATTCCAGAGTGCTTCAACCACCCCCCCCCCCCATCATCACGGTGTTGGCCTGGATTTCAGTGTTCCAGTCAGCCAAGTTGGATTGGAAACCATAATTTTCTTACTCAATAGCTGGGGTGCAACCTCTGAGCCGTGGTTGTTAAAGAGAGCCAGGGCAATTGGGAAGATCAAATTTCCCAGTTCCTCAAGCAGGAACAGAGTAGTCCCTGTCAAAAAGACAAAGGGTGAAGAGATAAACTGAGGGGTTGGCTCATTGCTGTTCCTAAGTGGTGGTTATCCATCATGTCCATCGATGACTGGAAATCTGTACGGGGGTATTATAAAGAGGAAAAGCCACTGCACTGGGGCATTTCCACTTTCTCTTGACCTTAGAAGTCTGAGTCCAGTGATACGAACAAACATCACAATCTGTGGTCTTCCTTGGTTGCAGTGGCTGACCATGTCGCCTACTGTGCCTTGTCGTGCCCTTCGCTCTCCGCAGAGCGTTGCAGTACCGCCTACCTGGCCATCGGAGCTTACTGTAGATCTCATCCGCACAGTCCACCGGAGCTGACTTCGCATTCTAGGCATGTCCCTGTCTCACCGGGGGTATGAGGTTACCGGCTACCCTCACCTGGCTTAGCCCGTTGCTGAAGCGGTGTGCCAGGGCGTGGCCGCCGTCATAAGCAAACAGCTACTTGGAGCCACAGGTGAGAGCTGAGTGTTCAGTGGAGACCAGAGTCAGCTGTCCTGGAATGGACACGACAAGCCCCTACACCAGAGATCCCCTATACACCCCTCCCTGGATCCCCCATACACCCTACTTCCTTAATAACTGGCAAAAATTAAGTACTGTCATAATTCTGAACTTCATGCTTATGTAATGCATGAACGTGGCATTCATTTCTAGGCATAGTCTCGATGGGCCAAATAGCCTCCACCTATGGCATATTAATTCAATGAATATGCAGCATTCTGCGCAATTTCTGATTGACTGCCTGTAATGCCCGTTACACACACCCATTGTTGAAGCAAAGCTTCCATCTGTTAGGATCATTTTTGACTGCCCCTGCTTGTTGCTTAGTTAGAACTGGTACTGAGACACAGATCCATTAAACAATCTGCCAGTCTGACCCTAGAAAGACGCAAATAACTGCTTGTCAGCTCTGGCAGGCACAGACCGGTTCTCTGTAAACTGAATACGTAACTAGAAGCCACTTTTTTTTTCCTGATTTGGTCGCAGTTTTTAAAACTCTTCTTTGAACTCCCTTTATCCTGAAGGTGCCGGATGCTCGCCAGTAGAACAATGGCCAAGACATTGGTTACATGAGAGAGAGAGAGAGAGAGAGAGAGAGAGAAAGAGGGAGGGAGAGGGTGGGGGGGAGAGAGAGAGAGAAGGGGAGGCGGGTGAGGGAGAGGGTGGGGGGGAGAGAGAGAGAGAGAGAGGGGAGGTGGGGGAGGGAGAGGGTGAGGGGGGAGGGAGAGAGAGAGAGAGAGAGAGAGAAGGGGAGGCGGGGGAGGGAGAGGGTGAGGGGGAGAGAGAGAGAGAGAAGGGGAGGCGGGGGAGGGAGAGGGTGAGGGGGAGAGAGAGAGAGAAGGGGAGGCGGGGAGGGAGAGGGTGAGGGGTAGAGAGAGAGAGAGAAGGGGAGGCGGGGAGGGAGAGGGTGAGGGGGAGAGAGAGAGAGAAGGGGAGGCGGGGAGGGAGAGAGTGGGGGGAGAGAGAGAGGGAGAGGGTGGGGGGGAGAGAGAGAGAAGGGGAGGCGGGGGAGGGAGAGGGTGATGGGGAGAGAGAGAGAGAGAGAAGGGGAGGCGGGGGAGGGAGAGGGTGAGGGGGAGAGAGAGAGAGAGAAGGGGAGGCGGGGAGGGAGAGGGTGAGGGGAGAGAGAGAGAAGGAGAGGCGGGTGAGGGAGAGGGTGAGGGAGAGAGAGAGAGAGAGACTGAGACTGACTGGTTATGCTTGACCAATGCCTTATAAAGCCTTGGCATGACATCCTTGCTTTTATATTCTAGTCCTCTCAAATGAATGCCATCGCTGCATCATTGGACAGAGTTCCCCTACCACCCCACCAGCCTCCGGATCCAGCACATTATCTTCCGCAGTTTCTGCCACCTTCAATAGGATCCCACCACTAAGCACATCTTTCCCTCTCCACCCCTCTCCGCTTTCCGCAGGGATCGTTCCCTCTGCGACTCCCTGGTCCACACGTCCCTCCCCTCGAATCTCCCACCTGGCGCTTATCCCTGCAAGTGTAAGTGCTACACCTGTCCCTACACTTCCTCTCTTGCCACCATTCAGGGCCCCAAACAGTCCTTCCAAGTGAGGCAACACTTCACTTCTGGGTCTGTTGGGGTCACCTATTGCGTCCAGTGCTCCCGGTGCGGCCTCCTCTACATCGGTGAGCCACAACGCAGACTGGGGGACTGCTTCGTCGAGCACCTCCGCTCCGTCCGCCACAACAGACAGGATCTCCCAGTAGCCACCCACTTCAACTCTGCTTCCCACTCCCATTCAGGTATGTCCATACATGGCCTCCTCTACTGCCACGATGAGGCCAAACTCAGGTTGGACGAGCAACACCTCGTATACCGTCTAGGTAGTCTCCAGCCCCTTGTCATGAACATTGAATTCTCCAACTTGCAGTAATTCCCTCCCCCTCCCTTCCCCCATCCCAGCTTCATTCTGTCCCCTCCTCCAGCTGCCTATCATCTCCCTCATTGTTCCGCCTCCTTCTACTACCCATTGTACTTTCCCCTTCTTCAACTTTCCTGCCTGTCCCCTCCTTGCTTCCCCTACCCCACCCCTTATCTTTCCCCATTACTGGTTTTTCACCTGGAACCTACCAGCCTTCTCCTTCCCACCCTCCCCCCACCTTCTTTATAGGGCCTCTGCCCCTTCCCTCTTCAGTCCTGACGAAGGGTCTTGGCCCGAAATGTTGACTGTTCATTTCCACAGATGCTGCCTGACCTGCTGAGTTCCTCCAGCGTGTTGTGTGTGTTGAGCATTGCATTTGCCCTCCTTACCATTGATTACTCAAACTGCAATTTAACCTTTAGGGAATCCTGCACGAGGACTCCCAGGTCCCTTTGCATCTCTGACTTCTGAATTTGCTCCCCATTTAGAAAATAGTCTACATCTTTATACCTTCTACCAAAGTGCATGGCCCTTTACCAAAACTTAGGACGATTAACCCTCGCCTTTTGTACTGTCTATTTTGTATCTTGTGACCAAACGCCCAACTGAAGTGAGCTAACTCAGCCTTGACAAAAGGACGGACGGTGCGCAAAATTCCACAATCAGTTGAGCTCTCACTGAGGTACTTCATTGCAATCTTTATGCTATCATTGGCTTCAGTTGCAGTGACTGACACCTGGTGATTCCAGAGGAAATTGCTGGCTACCATGTGGGGGTGAAAGGTGGAGCTCTGAGATGTTGGCAGGTTAAATCCCACTGCTTGTATCATTGGGCAGAGGTACTCGGACAGGTACATGGATAGGAAAGGTTGAGAGGGTTATGGACAGAACACGGTCAATGGGACGAGCTTGGACAGGTACAGAGGGCACCGCAGCATTGCTGCTTCTTGAAGAGATTGAGGTGAATGAGGCTTATCCCCCTACCCCATTCTAATCAATTTCTACAGGGGTACCATCTAGGGTGACCTGACCAGCTTCATCCGGCTGCAAGTCCCTACAAAGGCTTGCGAGGACTACTGAAGGATCATCAAGGTCTCTCTTCCACCCATCAGAGATATTAATCTGGAGAGCTGTGTACACAGGGCCCTTAGAATTGTCAAGGATCCCTCCCATGCATCCGGCAATCTCTTTCACCCTACCATCAGGCAGGAGATACCCGTAGCTTTAGGACAAGAACTGTTAGGATGGGAAACAGCTTCTTCCCGCAGGCTGTGAGACTGAACTCCCTGCCGCCATCCAGGTCTCATCACCTATGAAGTGCCAGTAGCGTTAAACTGTTGTGTCCTAAATGCATCTTATTATTGGTTAATATACTTAAGGTAATATTACTTGATGTAGTAGCACAAACAAGAGAAAATTTGCAGATGCTAGAAATCCAAGCAACACACACGAAATGCTGGATGAACTCAACAGGCCAGGGAGTATCTGTGGAAAAGAGTAAACAGTCGACTCTTTGGGCTGAGACCCTTCATCAGGACTGGAAAAAAAGTTGGAGCAAGAAGGTGAGGAAGGGGACAAAGAAGTACAAGGCGGTAGATGATAGGTGAAACTGGCAGAAGGGAAGGTGTGGAGAAGTAAAGAGCTGGGAAGCTGATAGGTGAAAAAGATAAAGAGCTGGAGAAGGGGGAATCTGATAGATGAGGGTAGGTGACCATGGAAGAAGGGGAAGATGGAGGAACACCAGAGGGAGGTGATGGGCAGGTAAGGAGCTAGGGTGAAAGAGGGAAATGGGAATGGGGAATGATGAAGGATGGGTAATTACTGGAAGTTCAAGAAATCGATGTTCATGCCATCAGGTTGGAGGCTACTCAGGCGGAATATAAGGTGTTGCTCCTCAAACCTGAGTGTGGCCTCATGTGTTGTGTGGAGCTATCTGAACTGTGTTGTGAACCTTAGTCTGGAGGAATGTTGTTTCATTTGGTGGCGTACGTGTGTCCAGTTGTACGGCAATAAATGGAACTTGAATCTTGGATAGCGTGGAGCCAAAAGGCTTGTTTCTGTGTTGTTTTTCTCTGTGACTTTGGTAGTTAATCTCATTTTGAATATTGATCTAGTTTCTGCTTGAACGACTAATGTAGAAGAAAACTCTATAGTCTCATAAAACCTCCATATGAAGAAGTTTCTTCTGCTCTCAGATTGAGAAACCTCGCATCTAATCGAATTTCAATACATCTCTGTAATTGCTGTTCAGACAGAAATCGAACAACGTTAATGCAAGGTGCTGGAAATCTAGAGCAACACGCAATCTGCTGGCTGCAGTCCTCAGGTCAGGCAGCATCTATGGAGGGGAATTAACAGTTGATGTTTCAGGCTGAGACCCTTTATCGGGACTGGAAAGGCAGAGGGGATAAGATAGAATTGGGACGTGGTGGGGGGAGGGGACTAAGTACAAGCTGGCAGGTGATAGGTGAAGCCAGATGAGGGAGAAGGTGGATGGGTGGGTGAAGAAGCGAGAAGGTGAGAGATGGATGTATTCCGAGACTTGAGTATTCTGGATATAATGGTGAACATAATCATTGTCACCATTTATAATCCTGGGGTTGAAGACTGAAAGAACTTGTTTCATCAAGACTAGGTTTTTCTCTTGTTTCCACCTCCGCTGGGCCACCCTGTGGTTACTCACTGGCACTTACCACCACTTCTTGCTTCCATCTTATTATAGTCTTTCATGCTTCCTGCAGCTTAATACACTTCCTCTCTCCACCTCTGCACAGTTCAGATGAAGAGTCGTTGCCCTGGAAACATCTTTGTGTTCCCTGGTACAGTCTGACCAGCGTTTTCTGCTCTTATTTCAGCGCTCCGGCATCCGGATATTTTGGTCCTGAAGTTCTCCTGACCTTGTCTTCATCCTTTAATAACCTGAGTGATTTTTCCACGTAGGGTGGTTGCACAGGCAACCTCTCATCTTGTCCTTTCCTTCCACCAGACCGTAGGAGTGAGTGAGTTAGAGTATGAATCATAGTCATAGAGCACTACAGCACAGAAACAGGCCATTTGGCCCATCTAGTCTGTGCTGAACTATTAATCTGCCTAGTCCCATCAACCCTCACTCAGACCATAGCCCCCCATAACCCTCCCATCCATGCACCTATCCAGATTTCTCTTAAGTGTTGAAATGAAACCTGCATCCGCCACTTTGGCAAGCAGCTCATTCCGACTCTGAGTGAAGAAGTTCCCCCTCACATTCCCCCTAAACCCTTAATCCATGACCTCTATTTGTAGTCTCACCCAACCTGAGTGGAAAGTGCCTGTTTGCATTTGCCCTATCTATACCCGTCATAATTTTATAAACCTCCGTCAAATCTCCCTTCATTCTCCCAGGGAGAATAATGTTCCTCATTTTCTTATATAACTCCGGGTTCCCTGCCCCACCAATTCCCTATAATCCAAGGATTCAGCTGTCGCTAACTCTCTGTGTGGTTCCTGCCACCTTTTCAGTAACCTCTCTTCCAAACCTTCTTTTCAGTCATATCTTTGCATTATCACCACAATGCTCCCTTTCCCACACTCCTGTTTGGTAGGCATTATTTATTTTGCTGCTGAAGGGAAAGCATGTGGGGAATTATCCTGACTAGGATACATGAAAATAAAAGCAGGAATAGGCCCCTCGACCACCCAGGCCTGCCCTGCTGTTCAATATGATCATGCATAATCCATTCCACATCTCTCCTCCTCTTTAGTAATTGTTCCCCCGTTCCCAGATTTTTCAAAAATACACTCAGTGGCCACTTTATTAGTTATACGTGCTTGTGAATACAGATATCTAATTAGCCAATCATCTGGCAGCAACACAATGCACAAAAACACGCAGACATGGTCAAGAGGTTCAGCTGCTGTTCAGACCAACCATCAGAATGGGGAAGAAATGTTATCTAAGTCACTTTGACTGTGGAATGATTGTTGATGCCAGACTGGTTGGTTTGAGTATCTCAGAAACTGCTTGAGGATAGTGCTACAATACTGAAGCCATCTAATTTGCGGGTATTGGCCTTCATGTCTCTTATGGCCAGGAGGGTGATTTTGCTCAAGTGGAAGGAGGCCGCCCCACCCACTCATGCTGAATGGCTATCTGACGTTATGTTGTGCCTTGATCTAGAGACGATTTATTGTTCGATTTCTGATTCTAAACATGATTTTCTAATGTTATGGGGACCCTTTCTGAGTTATTTTCACAATCTTTGAACTGTTATTAAAGTATGGATCTGAGCCATTATTATTATAATATCATATAGTAAGGTATTTTTCTTTTTTCTTCTTTTTTTACCAACCAGCTCATTTTGGAAGTGGGGGTAGATTTTTCTAAAATAAAATACAATTATTTTATTTTATTTCATTTCATAATTCAGTCTTTTTTTCTACATGATTGATTTGGAATAAGGGATGCTGTGATCATATTACTCTTATTTAAATGTAATGTAATTCGTATTATTTACTTGTATCCTTATGAATTTTGTATTTGTATTTATGCAATTTATATAATATCAATAAAAATATTGAAAAAGAAACTGCTGATCTCCTGGGATTTTCACGCATGACATTCTCTAGAGTTTACAGAGAATAGTGCAAGAAGCAAATATCCGTCCAGTGAGCGGCAGTTCTGTGGGTGAAAATGCCCTGTTAATGAGAGACGTTAGAGAAGAATGGCCAGAATGGACAGGAAGGTGACAGTAACTCAAATAACCATGTGTTACAATAGTGGTGTGCAGAAGAGCACACAGCCTTGAAGTGGATGGGCTACAGCAGCAGAAGACCCTGAACCTGACCCTGACCCAGAGTCTTGTCATCTTCAGAAGTTTTCTGATGACTCTGCCATAGTTGGATGCACCAGCAAGGGAGATGAGGCTGAGTACAGGGCTACGGTAGGAAACTTTGTCACATGGTGTGAGCAGAATTATCTGCAACTTAATGTGAAAAAGACTAAGGAGCTGGTGGTAGACCTGAGGAGAGCTAAGGTACCGGTGACCCCTGTTTCCATCCAGGGGGTCAGTGTGGACATGGTGGAGGATTACAAATACCTGGGGATACGAATTGACAATAAACTGGACTGGTCAAAGAACACTGAGGCTGTCTACAAGAAGGGTCAGAGACGTCTCTATTTCCTGAGGAGACTGGGGTCCTTTAACATCTGCCGGACGATGCTGAGGATGTTCTACAAGTCTGTGGTGGCCAGTGCTATCATGTTTGCTGTTATGTGCTGGGGCAGCAGGCTGAGGGTGGCAGACACCAACAGAATCAACAAACTCATTCGTAAGGCCAATGATGTTGTGGGGATGGAACTGGACTCTCTGACGCTGGTGTCTGAAAAGAGGATGCTGTCTAAGTTGCATGCCATCTTGGTCAATGTCTCCCATCCACTACATAACGTACTGATTGGGCACAGGAGTACATTCAGCCAGAGACTCATTCAACCGAGATGCAACACAGAGCATCATAGGAAGTCATTCCTGCCTGTGGCCATCAAACTTTACAACTCCTCCCTTGGAGGGTCAGACACCCTGAGCCAATAGGCTGGTCCTGGACTTATTTCATAATTTACTGGCATAATTTACATATTACTATTTAACTATTTATGGTTCTATTACTATTTATTATTTATGGAGCAACTGTAACGAAAACCAATTTCTCCCCAGGATCAATAAAGTATTACTATGAACATACATTCAGTGGCCACTTTAATAGTTATATATTTACTTCCTCTTTAATGATCCAGCTTCCACAAACCTCCAGGGTAGAGATTTCTAGAGATTCCCCATCCTCTACGAGAAATTCTTGCGCACCCCAGTTTTAAATGTTGGTACAGTGTTTAGGAGCAATCTCACCAAGGTTACGTTACTTGTTTTCACTCTTGTGGTCATTTTTCCTGAATGGGAACACTGCCATCGAATTCCTAAATGGACATTGAACCCGTGAACACGACCTCACTTTTTTAATATATATTGTTTGTTTTTGCACGATTTTTAATCTATTCAATATACATATACTGTAATTTATTTATTTATCTTTTTTTTCTTCTTCTATATTGTGTATTGCATTGAACTGCTGCTGCTAAGTTAACAAATTTCACAACACATGCTGGTGATAATAAACGTGATTCTGATTTATTTTTGTCAGTCTGTTTTCGTTACTGTGAAAAGAACAAATATAAAATGTTATTTACAACTTAAAATAGTACTTCCTGTAATAGTACATGATCCTTTATTTGAACCCTTCTCAACATAGTACTGACCCCCTGAAAGTGACCTTTGTATAAAATATTCCAAATACGGTCTCTCCAGCAACCTTTGCAAGTATAGAGACGAGCTGTAATTGCTGATTTATGCACACCACTCCAGAATGATAGCTGAAATTAGAAACTCTTGCCTTTAAGTTTCTTATTTTAAAATAAAATTTCTGATCTGAATAATGAGAATCCTATTTTTTGAAAATAAACAGTTTGCCATTGTGGGAGTTATTTGAAATAATATTTGGGAGACCACAGAGGAAGCACTTGTTTTGAAATTTCCAGTGCATTGGACTTGATGTAAAAACATTTGCCTGTTGGTCCTCCGTCAAAGGGATGCTTCTAGACTACTTGCTTTCTCCAGACCACAAATGCAGTTGAAACCACACATATTCATCCCTCTTCCCTTCTCTATTTACCCCTATCCCTTCCTCCTCCTTCCATTCCCCTCTCTGGCTCCTGTTTTACCTCCTCTCTTCTCACCAGCCTACCACCTCTCCCTGGTGCCCCTTCTCCTTCCCTTTCTCCCTTGATCTACTCTACTCTCCTATTGGATTCTTCCTTCTACAGCCCTTTACCTTTTCTGCCCATCACCTCCCAGGTTCTCACTTCATCCTTCACCTATCACATTCTAGCTTGTACCCTTTCCCCTCCCCCCAATTTCTTATTCTAGCTTCTTCCCCTTCCTTTCCAGTCCTGTTGGAGGGTCTCGACCTGAAACATCTACTGGTTAATCCCTTCCATTGATGCTGTCTGACCTGCTGAGTACCTCTTGCATTGTGTGTGTGTTGCTCTGAATTTCCAGCATCAGCAGAATCTCTTATGACTATATTTATCCCATGCATTAATGTGGTTACACCTGGACATTCCTTACTAACACAAAGCTTCACAAATTTTCTTCCTGAATGTGGACCGTCACAGATAGCGTTACTGACTGGCACCCTGCTTCACACGTACATACATGTGTGTGCGAATATCAAGATAAGGTCAGGTATGGCTCAGCTCTGGTACTCTTGCAGCTGAGTACCTATTTAATTATTTACTCATATGCTGAAGATTGCTATTTTTGGCAAGGCCACAATTATTAATCATCCTTGAGAGTTTATAAAATGGTTTGGTAATGTAGAGCTAGTTCAGTTGGGCTAGTTCAGTAATTAGTTAAAAGTTTATCATATTGTTGGTTTAATTACATATAGGCTTGATCTGGTTAGAATGGCAGATTTGTTTCCCTTGAGGACATTAGTGAATGTGAAGGGTTTTTAATCTCAATCTGGTGGTTTCATGGTCACAATTAATGTAATTAAAATTAATTAGTTTTCACTAGCTGTTGCAGTCAGATTTGAACTCATAACCATACCCTTGCCAACCGTACCCTTATCTGGAGGCCACATACCCAAATGCAGATGCCAGCAAGGAGCAGATGCCTTCAGGACAGGAGTAAAGAAGCCAGAGCTTCATAACTGTGAAGCCATCTACCTGATATGCACTGCATGTTTTTCTTTTAGCAATTGATATTTCTAATTTCCAAAATCAAGCTGTCAGCACAATAAAGCAGCATACTTTGCTATTGCACTGATGTTTGAGGTTTGCATTTCATTTTGTGTCTGTTTTAAAGTTTTACTTCTTCAAGGCTTCCTCTTATCTAAGTTGCTGCACTTTAGATTGAGATTTTCCACCTAACAATCAGGCAAAAGAACGCAAAAAATGCAGGCAGGAGTTGACCACTCGGCCCACCAAGCACGTCCTTTCGTTCAATATGATCATGGCTGAGCTACTCTGAGCCTCAACTCTTCCTTTGTACCAGATTCCCATAGCAATCAATTCAGAATCGGGTTGAATATCTCTGGCATACATCATGAAATTTGTTGTTTTGCGGCAGTCGTACAATGGAATACATAATACTTATACTTTATACTTTATTGTCGCAGAGCAATTGATACTAGAGCATACAATCATCACAGCGATATTTGATTCTGCGCTTCCCGCTCCTTGGATTACAAATCAATAGTAAATATTAAAAATTTAAATTATAAATCATAAATAGAAAATAAAAAAATGGAAAGTAAGGTAGTGCAAAAAAACCGAGAGGTAGGTCCGGATATTTGGAGGGTACGGCCCAGATCCGGGTCAGGATCTGTTCAGCAGTGTTATCACGGTTGGAAAGAAGCTGTTCCCAAATCTGGCCGTACAAGTCTTCAAGCTCCTGAGCCTTCTCCCAGAGGGAAGAGGGACGAAAAGTGTGTTGGCTGGGTGGGTCGTGTCCTTGATTATCCTGGCAGCACTGCTCCGACAGTGTGCGGTGTAAAGTGAGTCCAAGGATGGAAGATTGGTTTGTGTAATGTGCTGCGCTGAGTTCACGATCTTCTGCAGCTTCTTCTGGTCTTGGACAGGACAACTTCCATACCAGGTTGTGATGCACCCTAGAGGAATGCTTTCTACGGTGCGTCTATAAAAATTAGTGAGGGTTTTAGGGGACAGGCCAAATTTCTTTAGTTTTAATAAAAAACTATAAATTACATCAAGTATATATAAAAATTAAATTAAATAAGTAGTGCAAAAGAGAGAAAAAGTACTGAGGTAGTATTCATGGATTCATTGTCCATCCAGAAATCTGATGGTGGGGGTGAAGAAACTGTTCCTGAATAATTGAGTGTAAGTCTTCAGACTCCTGTACCTCTTCCTTGATGGTAGCAATGAGAAGAAGGCATGTCCTTAATGATTAGGGTCCTTAATGATGGATGCTACCTTTTTGAGGTGTCACCTTTTTAAGGTGTCCTCAATGCTGAGGAAGCTAGTGCCCAGGATGGAGCTGGCTGAGTTCAGAACTTTCTGTAGTTTTTTTCTAATCCTTTGCAGTGGCCCCTCCATACCAAATGGTGATCAAACCAGTTAGGATGCTCTCCACCATAACATCAGTAGAAATTTGCAAATATCTTTGGTGATGTAACAAGTCTGCTCAAACTCCTAATGAAATATAGCTGCTGTCATGCCTTCTTTGTAATTGCATTGATATGTTGGGCTCAGGATAGATCTTCAGAGATGTTTACAACCAGGAGCTTGAAACTGTTTACCCTTTCACTTCTGATCCCTCAATGAGGACAGATGTGTGTTCCCTCGACTTCCCCTTTCTGAATTCCACAGTTAATTCCTTGGTCTTCATATCCTTAAGTGCAAGGTTGCAACAGCACTCAAAACAGCTGATCTATCTCACTCCTGTATGCTTCTTCATCACCAATTCTGAAATTCTGCCAACAACAGTTGTGTCATTGGCAAATATATAGATGGTGTCTGAGCTGTGCACAGCCATATAGTCATGGGTGTAGAGAGAGTAGAGCAGTGGGCTAAGCACGCATCCTTGAGGTGCTCCAGAGTTGATTGTCAGTGAGGAGGAGATGTTAACTCCAATCCATACAGACTATGGTCTCCCGGTGAGGAAGTCAAGGATCCATTTGTAGAGGGAGGTATAGAGGCCCAGGTTTTGGAGCTGTTGATTAGAACTGAGGGTCTGATTGTATTGAAATCTGAGACGGAATCAGCAAATAGCAGCCTGATGTGGGTATGACTATTGTCCAGGTGATCCAGGGCCATTTGGAGAGCCAGTGAGATTGCATCCGCTGTAGACCTATTGTGGCAATAGACAAATTGCTTAGGTGGGAGTTAATTCTAGACATAACTAACCTCTCAAAGCCATTCATCGCAGTAGATATGAGTGCTACTGGACAAAAACCATTGAGGCCAGTCACCCTGCTCCTCTTGGGCACTGGGATGATTGCTGCCCCTTTGAAGCGGTTGGGAACCTCCAACTGCAGCTGTGAGAGATTGACGGTGGCCTTGAACACTCCCACCAGTTGGTTGGCACAGGCTTTCAGAGCCCTACCAGGTACACCATCAGGGCCTGACATCTTGTGATGGTTTACCCTCTTGAAAGATGCTTTGATGTCGGCCTCCGAGACAAAAATCACAGGGTCATCAGATGCCGTGGAGATTTGCACAAGTGTAGTTTTATTCTCCCTTTCAAAGCGTATATAAAAGGTGTTGAGCTCGTCTGGGAATGAAGCATCGCAGCCATTTATGATGTCAGGTTTCACTTTGTCAGAAGTAATGGCCTACAAAACCCTGCCAGAGCTGACATGCTCCAATTCCATCTCTAACTTCAATCAGGATTGGGGTTTTTATTTGCACTTAAAGTAGCCTTCTGTAGTTGTACCTGGATTTCTTGTATAGTTCTGAATCACCAGACTGGAATGTCACAGATCCAGTCCGCAGCAGACTGTGAGCCTACTGGTTCATCCACAACTTTTGGGAGTTCGGCTGTGTCCAGTATGTTTTCGAAGTACTCACTCATCCACACAGGTCTTGACAGTTGGTGACAACTGTGGCGTATTCATTCAGATTCAAAGATGAATCCATGAATATTGTCCAGTCCATCAACTCAAAGCAGTCCTGTAACCGTACCTCTGCCTCCCTTGACCATATCTTCCTCACCACTGGTGCTGTGGTCCTTGGTCTCTGCCCATGTGCTGGGAGCAGGAGAGCAGCCAGGTGATCAGACTTTCCAAAGTGTAGGCATGGGATGGCACGGTAAGCATTCTCGATAGCGATTCTCGATAATGGTGATCAAGCGTGCTTCACAGGTGACATGTTGTTGGCAATCTTTTAGATACTTCTTCAAGCTGACCTGTTTGAAGTCTCTCGCAATGATACGGAGTTTATGACAGGTTTAATATCTCTGACGTATGTCATGTAATTTGTTGTTTTATGGCAGCAGTTCAGTGCAATGCATAACAAACCTGGAAATTATAACATGTATATAATTAAATTAAGTAAGAAGTACAAAAACAGTGAGGTAGTGTTCATGGGTTGGTTCATTGTTTGTTCAGAAATCTGACGGTGGAGGGGAAGAAGCTGTTCCTAAAACATTGAGTGTGTGTCTTCAGGCTCATCTACCTCTGATGGTAGTGCAGGTCAACCTTCACTAATCCAGCACCATTGGGACCTGAGGAGTGCCGGATTAGTGAAAATGCCGAATTACAGAAGGATCACATTAATCAATAGCTAACCGCCTCATCATACCTTTAAAATATCATGTAAAACAGTACAAGTTAGATAATAATGAAACAGAAATATTAAATGAGTAGCAAGTGAATAGATCTAGCGCAACCAAAACAACGCGCAGCAGGTTGGTACGGTGGCCCGGGGAATTTGAAGTTGCAGTCGTGCGGAAAATTTGAAATCAGTGCCGGATTATCGAAGGAACCGGATTACAGGTAGTCAGATTAGTGAAGGTCGACCTGTACTAAGAAAAGGGCACACCCTTAATGATGGGTGCTGCCATTTGAAGATGTCCTCGATGCTGGAGAGGTTAGTGCCCAACATAGAGCTGGGCAAGTTTATAACCCACAGCAGCTTTTTCCCGATCCAGTGGCCTCTCCATGTTGGTGCCGATGCCAACAGTTAGAATGGTCTCCGCAGTACATCCGTAGACATTTGCGAGAGCCTTTGGTGACATACCAGGTCTCCTCAAACTCCTACTACTGGCACGTCTCCTTTGTAATGGCATCAATGTGTTGGACCCAGGATAGGTCTTCAGAGACTTTGACACCCAGGAATTTGAAACTGCTCACTCCTTGTACTTTAAGCCCTTCACCCTTTCACCTACATGTACATGCAATATATAAAATGTATATCTGATTAATAAGTATAAATCTAAATCTTAGTTGAAGCATTACCATGGGCACGCATACCTAGGGTATCAATACCATGAAAGCTAACTTTCTGCAAGAGTAGCTCAGTACATGACAAACTTATTAACATAAATTATACGTAATTCACATGAGAGCATAAACAAAAATTAAAGTAATATTGAGCAAGTTAAGGGAAGTATAGTCTGAGGCAGAATTAGGATTTTAAATGTCATTTCAGAAGCTATTGGCATTGGGAAAGAAGCTATTGTTGAACTTTGAGTTGTTGGTCTGCGGTCTGCAGTCTCCTGTACCTCCTGCCTGATGGCAGCAATGAGAGATGGGCATTACCTGGGTGGTGGGGTGTAGTAATGATGGATGTTGCTTTCCTGACACAGTACTGTACAGAAGTTTTAGGCACCCTAGCTAACATAATTCTGAGCTGTTTATAGAAATTCCAGGATATGTAAAACAATCACATCTTTACTTCTTGTTTCCTTCAGTCACGAGCAAGACAGAGCACAAGAGTTTCTGCCGATGCTGGAAATCTTCAGCAGCACGCACAGCGCAAGAACTCATATATATATTCACACAGTACTGTACACTGCCTCTTGAAGATGCCTTTGGTGGTGGGGAGAGCCGTACTCATGATGGACCTGGATGAACCCACCAGTTTCTTTAGCCTCTTGTGTTCCTACGCTTTGGAGTTTCCATACCAGACAGTAATGCAGCCAGTCACGAATTCTTTCCATTTGAACCACGGTCGAGGTTGATGAAGGTTCTCAGTCTGAAATGTCAATTGATTATTCCCCTCCGTCGATGCTGCCTGATTTGCTGAGTTCCAGCATGAAGTGTGTGTTGGTCAAGACTTCCAGCATCGGCAGAAGCTCTTGTGTTCCGTCTTGCTCATGACTGAAGGAAACAAGGAGTAAAGATGTGATTGAGGCTGACCTATTTTACATCTCCTGGAATTTCTATAAATAGCTCCGAATTATGTTAGGAATTTCCAGCACTTTCACATTTATGTAAGAAAAAAAAGATTCACCCAGACACTTCCATCCTAACAGTGATTTATACTAGAGATGCGGACATGGGATATAAGATTGCTTACCTACAGAAATTTAGGAATGTGATTTTGTCAGTACATTTATCACATTCTGACACATACAGTCAGCAAGAATAGGTGGACTTTATGGTCTTATTTTAAGTGGAATTATATTTGCATGCTGGAGTTCCTTTTATGTTTTTGAGTCAGGAGTGAAGGGAAAATGAGCTGCCTGTTCTTAATTTCTCCTGAACAGGTATGTTGTATAATTTTTTACTAATGCTTTGACCTTAAGCAAAATAGTGAAACGGCTTTCATCTTTTAGAATCAGAAACATATTTATTATTGCTGGCATATTGTTGTGAAATTTGTTGTTTTGTGGCAGCAGTACAGTGCAAGACATAAAATATATGTCACAATAATAAGTAAATAAATATGATAGTAGTGCAAAACGTGAGGAAGATAGTGAGGTAGTGTACAGGTGTCCCCCACTTTTTGAACATTCGCTTTACGAAACCTCGCTGTTACAAAAGACCTACATTAGTTACCTGTTTTCGCTAACAGAAGGTGTTTTCACTGTTACGAGAAAAGGAAGCACGCGAAAAAAGCAGCGCGCGCTCCGAGCAGCCAAGCTCCTCCCTCGGAACTGCATTCTAGCTGGCATTGCTTAAACACGTGCCTGTGAGCAGCCGTTAGCAAGATGAGTTCAAAGGTATCGGAAAAGCCTAAAAGAGCTCGTAAGGGTGTTACACTTAGCGTAAAACTAGGCATAATTAAGCATTTCGATCGTGGTGAATGAAGTAAGGACAAAGTGAGTTTGGCTTGTGGAAGTTGACGAAGATGATGTTGAAGTGGATTTGGCATCCCATGACCAAGAACTGATAGATGAAGAGCTGATGCAATTGGAAGAGGAAAGGATAACAATCGAAACCGAATGCAGTAGCAAACAGACTGAAAATGAAGTCGTCCAGGAACTGAACGTGAAGCAACTGCGTGAGATTTTCGCTGCAATGATTGCAGAAAAGTACGACTTTAATTTTGAAAGTGTAGGTTTAGGGCATATTTGCAGGATGGTTTGAGTGCTTACAAAGAATTGTATGATAGAAGAATGTGCGAAGCTAAGCAGTCAAGCATACTGTCGTTTTTCAAGCCTTCCACATCAGCCACAGCAGACGATGAACCTCGACCTTCAACATCGAAGCAGGCAGACATAGAAGAAGATGACCTGCCTGCCCTGATGGAAACAGACGACGATGAGATGACACCCCAGTGTCCCACCACCCCAACATCCGGGCCACGGACTGATACATTGCCGTGAAGAATGCAGCGGTAGCCGGGACGCACCCAGCACATCTTTAAGAAAAAAGCCGAAATAATCAAGCTAATTAATTAGGTGCTGCCCAGCACGTAAATGTCGGCCCAGATCAGAAGCGATTACCGATTGCATCGCCTCTGATCTGGGCCGACATTTATGTGCCGGGCGGCACCTAATTAATTACCTTGTTTATTTCGGCTTTTTTCTTAAAGATGTGCTGGGTGCGTCCCAGCCACCGCTGCACCCCTGCATGCTTTGCGGATTGGTATCGGTCCGCGGCCTGGAGGGTGGGGATCACTGCACCACCCCAACCTCCGACGACTCAGCCTAACACATCATCATCAGTGTGCTCGGCGCTGTCTTCCCGATTCCGGTAAGCGATATTACACTGTACATACATTATTTCTACTTTATATAGGCTGTGTATTTTTATGTGTTATTTGGTATGATTTGGCAGCTTCATAGCTTAAAGGTTACTGGAGAGAGTGTTTCTGCTGAGAGCGCTTGCGTGAGATTTTCACTGCGGAGAACAGTGCGACAATGATTGTAGAAAAGTATTTCTACTTTATATAGGCTGTGTATTTATCATATCATTCCTGCTTTTACTATATGTTACTGTTATTTTAGGTTTTATGTGTTATTTGGCATGATTTGGTAGGTTATTTTTTGGGTCTGCAAACGCTCACAAATTTTTCCCATATAAACAAATGGTAATTGCTTCTTCACTTTACGACATTCCGACTTACGAACCACTTCATAGGGACGCTCTACCTTCGGATGGCGGGGGAAACCTGTATATGGGTTCATGGGCTGTTCACAAATCTGATGGCGGAGGGGAAGAAGCTCTTCCTAAGTTGTTGAGTGTCTGTCTTCGGGCTCCTGTACTTCCTCTCTGCTGGTAGTAGCTGGAGGAAAGCACGTCCCTGATAGTGAGAGTCTTTAATGATCGATGCTGATGGATGGTTTTGAGGCACCGCCTCTTGAAGATGATTGAAGAGGAAATCCCTCTTGAAGATGTCCTCAACGGTGGGGAAGGTTGTGCCTGTGATGGAGCTGGCTGAGTGTACAGCCCTCCACTGCCTCTTTTGATCCAGCACACTGCAGCTCTATACCAGACAGTGATGTAGCCAGTCACTACATCTATAAATAATTATGAGAGTCTTTGGTTACATACCAAATCTCTGCAAACCCTTCATAAGGTAGAACTGTTGGTGTACCTTTTTGATGATTACGTCAACGTGTTAAACCCAGGACAGATCACCAGAGGTGTTGACACCCCAAGAACTCAAAGCTGCTCATCCTTTCTACCACTGACCCCTCAGGACTGGGATATGTTCTTCTGTCTCCTCCTCTCTGACATAAGAAAATCCTCTACTCGGGCTCAAATGTGAGGTATCGCAAACCCGAGAGAGTCTGCAGATGCTGGAAATCCAAATGTGTGGTAGAGAGTGAGAAATAGGATTGTAATGGCCAAGAGAAAAAAAGAAACAACCACAGACACCACCTCTTTGAACACAAAGTCGACAGCTTGGCAATCCGTTCTCACATGTGGTTTTGACACCTGTATGATGTCTGAAACCTCAAAGTATAGTAAATTGGCACAGCCTCTCCACTTGTATTTTAAAATTGTGCTAGTGTTCATACAATTGCACTGGTTCAACAAAGTGAGTGAAATTGTGGTAAATCACATTCATTTAATATTGTCACATCAATCGGAAGGACAATTGGGTTCCTTCAATAAGTACAAATGTTTAGTTGATCTTTCTGCAAGAGAATCAGCAGTGAAGGGGTGATGAAAGTCTCCCACAAAAGTCTGGCCAACCTTGTGCATTCGCCACAACTGCTGGCTATAGAAATATAGAAACATAGAAAATAGGTGCAGGAGTAGGCCATTCGGCCCTTCGAGCCTGCACCGCCATTTATTATGATCATGGCTGATCATCCAACTCAGAACCCAGCCTTCCCTCCATACCCCCTGACCCCTGTAGCCACAAGGGCCATATCTAACTCCCTCTTAAACATAGCCAATGAACTGGCCTCAACAGTTTGCTGTGGCAGAGAATTCCACAGATTCACCACTCTCTGTGTGAAGAAGTTTTTCCTAATCTCGGTTCTAAAAGGCTTCCCCTCTATCCTCAAACTGTGACCCCTCGTTCTGGAACTCCCCAACATCGGGAACAATCTTCCCGCATCTAGCCTGTCCAATCCCTTTAGGATCTTATACGTTTCAATCAGATCCCCCCTCAATCTTCTAAATTCCAACGAGTACAAGCCCAGTTCATCCAGTCTTTCTTCATATGAAAGACCTGCCGTCCCAGGAATCAATCTGGTGAACCTTCTTTGTACTCCCTCTATGGCAAAGATGTCTTTCCTCAGATTAGGGGACCAAAACTGCACACAATACTCCAGGTGTGGTCTCACCAAAGCCTTGTACAACTGCAGTAGTACCTCCCTGCTCCTGTACTCGAATCCTCTCGCTATAAATGCCAGCATACCGTTCGCCTTTTTCACCGCCTGCTGTACCTGCATGCCCACTTTCAATGACTGGTGTATAATGACACCCAGGTCTCGTTGCACCTCCCCTTTTCCTAATCAGCCACCATTCAGATAATAATCTGTTTTCCTATTTTTGCCACCAAAGTGGATAACTTCACACTTATCCACATTAAATTTCATCTGCCATGAGTTTGCCCACTCACCCAACCTATCCAAGTCACTCTGCATCCTCTTAGCATCCTCCTCACTGCTAACACTGCCACCCAGCTTCGTGTCATCCGCAAACTTGGAGATGCTGCATTTAATTCCCTCATCCAAGTCATTAATATATATTGTAAACAACTGGGGTCCCAGCACTGAGCCTTGTGGTACCCCACTAGTTACCGCCTGCCATTCTGAAAAGGTCCCGTTTATTCCCACTCTTTGCTTCCTGTCTGCTAACCAATTCTCCACCCACACCAATACCTTACCCCCAATACCGTGTGCTTTAAGTTTGCACACTTGGCAGTGGTTGCTGTATCCTTCTGAAAAACCACCTTACAATATACAAGGTAGCACAGTGATGTAGCCAGTAAAGCCCTGGCCTCATAGAGGCAGAAATGCTGCCCTTGGGTCTTGCCTGTGCAGAGTTGCATGCTGTCCCTGTGACTGTGGAAGTCTTCTCTGAGTTTCTCTGGCTTCCGTCCACTCTGCAAAACTGTATTGGTTGCTAGGTTGAAACCACTGTAAATTTCCTTTGATGTTGAAGTTGAGTGGCAGAATCTGGGTGAGTTGATGAGAATGTGGGCGAATATGTGATAATTATTTTTTAGAACACATTTGCAGCATTTAGTAGGCTAAAGAGCCTGCTTCCATTGTGCATCTTCCTGTCACTCCATCAGGATTGCACCACAGTCAGAAATTAGCCAAGAAGCCAATTTAGTAAATCATTTTGCTTTCATTCAGACAGGGTTAAAGTTCATAGAGTTTAAAGGCAATGGAATAGTGCATGGGAACCTTACCTAAGGTCTCTAAGATAAATGAAGGCTGGTTATTTTGAGTCATACGTTAGTTCCTTGTAAACGCTGAAGCTCGGCCAACATTAGGACCATGGAAGAACCTCTGCCAGAATGTCAACATCCATTGTTTCAGGCAGAGAAGTGGCACTTACTTTAAAAATGCATTGCTCCTGCTGAATGAACACATTCCTCCATCACCCCACCAAGCAAACTGTACTGTACAGATAGCCTACAAATCTGAGCAACTTCCTCTTGTAGATACCTCCTTCTTCACACTTGGATCTACTCTTCTCTTTCAGAGCCAACAAATTCTGGATGTGCACAATTAAATGAGGTTTAGTGAAATGGCAGGGAAGACATTTCTGGCACATTTTGCAGATCTCCTCTGAGTCAGACTCAAAACAGCAGAGACCTAACCAGCTATCCCAATACTCCTCTCAGTGAAAGCCTGCTTTATCTCCTGACCCTCTGCTTACTTTCTAACTGATTGTAGAACATGGTGACTCTTCACAGAAGTAAATAAGACTCCTGTACCTAAGAGTTATTTATAGCCACTCTTGTGACTTTGGAGCCAAGAACAACAGTCTCTGAGCAATTTGTTTACTTTGTAAACTAGTTACTGCAAAGCTGGAACTAGCACTGAATGATGGAACAATCATTGGCTGATTTTGAAAATAAAAAGGTTATGCATATATCTTGAATGCTAATCCAGAATATGTAGCAACTCCTTAGAATCAAGGAGTTCTTAGTTCGGTTAAATCTGTTCTGTTCTGCTACCTTATTTAGTATTTCTAAATGTCTGCTTTATTCCTTGGGGACAGGAGAATTCATTGCCACCATAGGAGTGTAATGCAACTGTGGGTGTGGTTTAGATTCCTGGTCCAATTGGATTGAATTTACATAGGAAATCAAAATATTTGGAAATTGGCCTCAGACAAGGCCCATGACATAAACACGCCGCTTTCTCACATCTTGATACACTTGCAATAAGCCTCAGGACACAAACATGTTGGATTGTCATTGGGGTGGGGGTAGAGAAAAAGCATGGTTTGAAGCTGGAATTTTCCTCAAAACGACCAATTATTCTGAAGTAACACACATAAAATTGCTGGTGAACACAGCAGGCCAGGCAGTATCTATAGGAAAAGGTACAGTCGACGTTTCGGGCCGAGACCCTTCATCAGGACTAACTGAAAGAAGAGATAGTAAGAGATTTGAAAGTGGGAGGGGGAGATCTGAAATGACAGGAGAAAACAGGAGGGGGAGAAAGGAATATGAGAGGATCATGGGACAGGAGGTCCAGAGAGAAGGAAAAGGGGGAGGGGGAAGCTTAGAGGATGGGCAAGGAGTATAGTGAGAGGGACAGAGGGAGAAAAAGGAGAGAGAGAGAGAAAAAAAAAGGAATAAATAAATAAATAAATAAATGATGGCTGGGGTACGAGGGGGAGGTGGGGCATTAGCAGAAGTTAGAGAAGTCGATGTTCATGCCATCAGGTTGGAGGCTACCCAGAGGGGATATAAGGTGTTATTCCTCCAACCTGAGTGTGGCTTCATCTTTACAGTAGAGGAGGCCATGGATAGACATATCAGAATGGGAATGGGATGTGGAATTAAAATGTGTGGCCACTGGGAGATCCTGCTCTGTCTGGTGGACAGAGCGTAGGTGTTCAGCAAAACGGTCTCCCAGCCTGTGCCGGGTCTTGCCAGTATATAGAAGGCCGTATCGGGAGCACCGGACGCAGTATATCACCCCAGCCGACTCACAGGTGAAGTGTCGCCTCACCTGGAAGGACTGTCTGGGGCCCTGAATGGTGGTGAGGGAGGGAGCGTAAGGGCATGTGTAGCAGTTGTTCCGCTTACAAGGATAAGCGCCGGGAGGGAGATTGGTGGGAAGGGTTGGCGGGGGGGGGGAACAAATGGACAAGGGATCAACTTTCCAGTTCTTAGATCCACCCCCCCCCCCCCCCGGTCTTCTATCACTTCGGATCTCCCCCTCCCCCTCCCACTTTCAAATCTCTTACTATCACTTTTTTCAGTTAGTCCTGACGAAGGGTCTCGGCCCGAAACATCGACTGTACTTTTTCCTATAGATGCTACCTGGCCTGCTGCGTTCACCAGCGTTTTTTATATGTGTTACTTGAAATTCCAGCATCTGCAGATTTCCTCGTGTTTGCGCAATTATTCTGAAGAATGGTACGAAATTTATGACTGGAGCAGTTGCCTCCATTTTTGGTCTTATCAATAACCTGGTGTGGGAGCATGTCAGCAGTTTTAAGTAGAGTTGTAGAGTCATACAGAATTAGATCCTTAGGCCCAACTTGTTCATTCTGACTGAGAAGCTCAATTACTCTCGTCTTACTTTCCTGCTTTTGACCCATATCTGTCTATTCCTTTCCTATCCATGTACCTGTCTAAATGCTTAAGTACTCTGATTTCACCTGCTCCTCTGGCAGCTTGTGCCAAATACTACCACCCGTTTTATGGAAAAACTTGCCCCATAGATCTTTAGATATTTCCCCTCTTATCTTAATTCATGTCTTCTAGCCTCCCCTACCTTTTGAAAAAGACTGCAATTGGGACCCAATATATGCCCCTCAAAATGTTACAGACTTTTGTGAGGTCACCCCTCAGTATCCGATATCACAGTGAGAACAATCCCAGCCTGTTCAATCTCTCCCTGTAACTAAATCCCTCCATTCCAGGGAACGTCATAGTGAATCTCTTCTGCACTTTCTCTCACACGACCGCATCCTTTCTATTGTGTTGTAACCGGAACTGAGTGCAATACTCCAAATGTGACTTAACCAACGTCTTTGCACAGGTGCAACATGATGTCCCAAAAACTAATCTTTAATGTGCCTACCTACAAAGTGAAACTGGTTAAGTTCCTTCTTCACTACCTTGTCCAACTGTGTCACCACTTAAAGGGAACTATAGACTCGCACCCCCAAGTTCTCCCTGCATATCTGTGCTTCTAAGTTTCCTATTGTTTACAGTGCAGGTCTGGCCAGTATCAGACATACTGATGTGTAAAGTTCCATCTGCTCAGAATCAGGCTTAATATCACCAGCATACATGATGAAATTTGTTGTCTTTGCGGCAGCAGTATAATACAATACATGATAATAGAAAAAAGTCTGTGAATTACAGTAAATCTATATATTTAGTAATGGCATGGCAGAGGGGAAGAAGATGTTTCTGAGTTGTTGGGTGTCTGCCTTCGGCTCCCGTTCCTCTGTCCTGATGGTAGCAATGAGAACAAGGCACACCCTGGGTGATGGGGGTCCTTAATGACGGACGCTGCCTGTTTGAGGCATCACTCCTTGAAGATGTCATGGATACTACAGGGGTTGGTAACCATGATGGAGCTGATTAAGTTTATGACTCTCTGCAGCTTATTTCAATCCTATGCAGTAGCCCCACCATGCCAGACGGTGATGCAGCCAGTTAGAATGCTCTCCACGGTACACCTGTAGAAATTTGTGAGTGTTTTTGGTGACATACCAGATCTCCTCAAACTCCCAATGAAATACAGCCACTTTCTAGCTTCATTGGGTCCAGGTTAGATCCTCAGAGATCTTGACATCCAGGAACATGAAATTGCTCACTCTTCCACTTCTGATCCCTCTATGAGGACTGGTGTACCTTTGTCTTGCCCTTTCTGAAGTCCACAATCAGTTGAATTGAATTGAATTGACTTTATTACTTATATCCTTCATATACATGAGGAGTAAAAATCCTTACGCTATGTCTCCGTCTAAATGTGCAATGTGCAATTTATAGTAATTTGTAATAAATAGTATGTACAACAGTTCAGTCAATATAACATATTGACTCTCCTATTCTTTGGTCTTACTGACCTTGAGTGCAAGCCTGGTGCTGTGACACCACTCTACTAGCTGATATATCTTGCTCCTGTACGGCCTGTCATCATTGTCTGAAATTCTGCCAACAATAGTTTTATCGTCAGCAAATCTACCACTCTGCCCAGCTTTCCAGCTGAACTATATCCCCCTGTATCCTGTATCATCAGTATCTACAGTGCCACTAATCTTTATGACATCAGCAAACGTAATTATGAGGCCACAAATATTCTCATCCAAAACATTTATATATACTGTATATGACAAACAACATAGGTTCCAACACCCATTACTGTGGTACACCACTATTTGCAGACTTCTAGCCGGAAAAACAGCTCTCTTCCATGACCCATTTTGGATCCTGTTTGCCTTGAACCTCATGTGCTATCTTCACCAGCCAACCGTGTGAGACATTACAAAAAGCCTTGCTAAGGTCCATGAATGCCATGTCTACCACTTAATTTTCTCAGTAGCCTTCTCAAGAAATTTGGTTAGATTTGTAAGGCAGGGTTTCTCATGCACAAGGCAACAATTTCTGTTTCTTTCCCTTTCCTTAATCCATGGCTAGAGTTTGGGAGTGAGAAAGAAACGTTTTGAAAGCAGTTGCAAAATGCAATTCTTGTATGGATGATGCAGTTCAAACAAGATGGAGGAAAATGGTGAGCAGGGGAGAAAGCCACTTAAAATTACCAACAAAAGTGTTCTGATATAAAGAAGCCAGAGACATCACTCAGATCTCCCATGATATTATGGCACCATTTATAATTGGTGCGCTGATTGCTCATTCGTTCATTCATTTATTTATTTATTGCAATACAGCACGAAATGGGCCCTTCCAGCCCTTCGAACCGCACCGCCCAGCAATCCCCCGATTTAATCACGGGACAATTTACAGTGGCCAATTTACCTACCAACTGGAATATCTTTGGATTGTGGGAGGAAACCAGAGCACCCAGAGGAAACCCACGTGGTCACAGGGAGAACATGCAAACTCTTACAGGCAGTGGTGGGAATTGAACCTTTGTCGCCTGTACTGTAAAGTGTTGTGCTACCATCCCAGCCCACTCCCTTCGAGTGAAGGTGAGAGGAACTGGATGAAGAGAGACTGATATTTATAATCTACCATCTTGGTAGTTACATGGTACACTAGTGCTGTGACATTATTTGCTTCCCTGTGATTTTACATCGATAGCCTCCTGAGATTGTCCCGTGGTTCTTTCACTTGGACAAAGGAACAGGAAGAGGCCATTTTACCTCTTGAGCATGTTCTGCCATTTAGTTAACCCCGTCACTGATCTCACCTCCATTCATCCTTTCTGGTGCTTTAACCCCTAATATCCTTGTCCAATGTAAATTATATAAGCCCCAGTGTCGACATTTTCAATTCAGAAAGTTTCACAGCTTTCGGAGAGGCGTTTTGTGTGGAAATCCGCTATAGAGCTGATCTTTCTGGGTACCATAACCTGAGGAAATCTTTTTATCTTTTTACCTTCTATACCTTGCCAGATCCTTTAAATGTCAAACACCTCCAGGTGGTCACCTCCTGGACCTTCTGTTTCCAAGGGAACACAGCCCATAAGTATTTCACAGTGACCAGTCTTCGTGTGTGCTCATGGATACTGAGTACCAGCAAGTTCTTCAATCACAGGGAGCATCCAGCTGAGTTACATCTCACTCCTGTTCAACATTCACAAGAACTTTTCACCACAGATTATTGAATAATTTTTTTTCTATGGACTTGCTTCATTTATTCTCCTGACTCTTGTAGTTAAGGCATCTCAGCTGTTACTCTGGCAATTGCCCAGATTAAGGATGAAATTCAGAATTTCAATACTTAGTATGTTTTAGTGTTATATTAGTATGTATATTCTGGGGCTACATGCATTGGCACTAATATCCAAGGTGAAATCTGAAATGGTTAACATCAGTAATATCTTCAGTGGCCATTTCCTTATGAACATCTGTATACCTGCTTGTAAGTGCACATATCTAATCAGCCAATCATATGACATAGCCAAGAGGTTCAGTTGTTGTTAACTTCAGACGAAACATCAGAATGGGGAAGAAATGAGATCTAAGTGGCTTTGACTATGGTGTTAGACTGGGTGGCTTTGGAATCTCAGAATCTGCTGATCTCATGCTTAACAGTCTCTAGAGTTTACAGACAATGGGTGCAAAATAACAAACACATCCAAGGAGTGGCAGTTCTGTGGGTGAAAACATCTTCTTAATGAGAGAGGTCAGAGGAGAATGGCCAGACTGGTTCAAGAAGACAGGAAGGCAACAATAACTCAAATAACCACGCATTACAACAGTGGTGTGCAGATTGTAATATTACCAAGCAGAGGACAATTAAAAAAATTAAACTCAACTTTTCTGAATGTTCTGGATCTAGACAAATAGATGATGCCGCATGAGAGACATCAGCTTTCATTAACAATTTACACGTAATTGAAAGTGAGAAGCTGTATTGATTACATCTACCCCATAATAATTAGAAATAGTTGCTTTGTGCTCAGCATTAACAGATCAACAGTGAAAGGCCAGAATGTTTTATAGAATTTTCCAAGGGGAATAATTCCCTAACCTCTCAACTTCTGTCTCTGTCAACCAAACAACTTTAAAATAGTCTCCCATTGCCTGAGTCATGCTGATAAATGTTAACACGGGGCCTGTGTTTCGAGGCAGTTTTGGGTTTAGTCAAAGGTCATGACATATGAGGAATATAAACATCAGAAAAGAAGCAGCTTTAAATTTTGTAATGAAGCGAAAGAGGAAATAGCTGATATTTAGTGTCGAACAAATTATAAGCAATATTGTGACATTCCATTGTCACTGCAAACATATCCCTTTTGGCTGTGAATCAGAAAGCTACTGCTTCAAGCTCCTTACAGAACATGAACACACAACCTAGACTGATACTTCAGTCTGGTGTTGAGGGAGGGGGAGGTATTAAATCGAGGCCTTGTCAATCTAGTAGAGTCACCATAAAAGGTCTTTTGGCACAGTTTGATGATAAGCAGGAAGTTTTCCAAGTTATCATTTCACTTTCAATTAGTGCTATGTTTTGAAACTTCAAAACATTAAACCAATTCAAAGGAAGATACAGGGATATGGGTCTAGCTCGAGCTTACTGTAAGCGAGGCGTGCGCGTATCACATGGTAGCGTGATGACGTATGTAATTCACGTATTCATGAATTATTTAAGCGAACAGGAATGCTCAACCAACCAATATATATACAAGAATACTCAAATATTATTGAAACATTCAATACACAGCACTGCTCCCTGCTTAGCTGTAAACTTCAACTCAAAAGTGAATGCATCTCGACTATATACACAGTACACTAACTATATCATACAACTGCTATAAACAGACATCCACAGCATAGTCAATTTTTAAATTGTCCCACTCACTGTGGAGTATTCTTCCTTTAGTGGGAGAATGTATTTCCTGACAAGGGGAATCACTCTGCTCGGCAGGTGAGAGATGTGGCTGTGAAGTCATCTCAGGTTTTGGCGTCTCCACCACGGTGGTTTGTTGGAGTTGACTCTGAGACAGCAGGAAGTGGCTCCGATAGCGGTAGCCAACTTTCTTCTCTGTCAGTTGACTCTGCTCTCCTCAGGCGATCGGTGTGTTGTCTCCAGATGACATCAGACTCGATCTTCACTGTGTAGGAGAACGGTCCTGTCCCATCCTTAATCTTTCCGAGTATCCATTTTTGATCACCACTGTTGCCTCTTGCCAAGACTGCTTGTCCAGGAGTGAAACATCAAACCTCCTTGTTTGAGGAGCCTTCAATCTGTCTTAGCTGTTTGGCTTGCATCCTCCTTCTGAGGATGGGTTTGAGGAAATCCAAGCTTTAATGTAACTGATGACTCAGGAACTGCGTAGCTGGTGAATGTTGGCTATGGAGTGCATTGCATTATGATGTGCAAGGAGGAAATTGGTCAGATACCAGTTCCGTGTGTGTAGTGCGATCTGCAGACATTGCTTGTAGTGCATTCTTTAGACTTTGGACAAGCCTTTCTACCAAGCTATTTGGAGTTGGATGGTATGTCTTTTTCCTTTCATTTTTGGGAATGATTGAAACCGTTCCACCACAAACTGTGGTCCTTTGTCACTGACTAAGTGTTCTGGAACACCAGTCCTTGAGAAGAGGCTTCTCATTTGATCAACAGTTAGTGAGGCAGCAGAGGAGGCTCTTGGGAACACTTCTGGCCACTCTGTAGCTGCATCCACTACTACCAAGAAATTTGCTGCCAAAACAGTCTGGCAAAGTCCACATGAATCCTCTGCCAGGGCAGTGCAAGCCATTCCCAGGGAAGGGGAAGCACTGCTCTTGGAGTCTTCTGGATGTACTGGCATCCCAAACTGTACATGGCAAGCTGTTCAATCTGCTGATCTATCCCAGGACACCAAACAAAGTTTCAAGCCAACACTTCATTTTAACCCTGCCTAGATGACCGGCTTGCAGCTCTTCCAACACTTCAGTTCTCAGCTTGGATGGTACAGCTACTCTCGATCTCGACAAGAGGCAACCCCCAAAAGGCAAGTTCATCCTGACGCTGGTAAAAACGGGGGAAGTAGGATTTCTGCTGCACTTTACAGCCATTTTATTGGCCGTGTAGACCTGAGCCAGTGTAGGGTCTTCTCTGGTTTCTCTTTTGGATCATCTCTGCTGTAACAGGGAGACTATCGATTTGCCTAAGGGAGAACATATCAAAAGGAGTGTCTTTTTCAATAAATTTTTTCTGGTATTTCCTTTTCCAAGAGTAAACGGGACAATCTATCAACATTTCCATGATTAGTCATCCTCTTGAATTCAATCTGGTAACTATTGACTGCACTGACCTTGGAAGCAGTTGTGCTTTTAGCTGTATCAGGCTGAAATGAGAATATTTCATGGTCTTCATTGAGAGTTCTGCTGCTACACGAGTTGCTCCTAGGTGCCCCGGGCACTGGCCTACAAAGCACCCAGGACATTTTCAAGGAGCGGTGTCTCAGAAAGGCAGCATCCATTATTAAGGACCTCCAGCACCCAGGGCATGGCCTTTCCTCACTGTTACCATCAGGTAGGAGATACAGAAGCCTGAAGGCACACACTCAGCGATTCAGGAACAGCTTCTTCCCCTCTGTCATCCGATTCCTAAATGGACATTGAAGCCTTAAGCACTACCTCACTTTTTTAATATATATTTTTCTGTTTTTTGCATGATTTTTAATCTATTCAATATACATATACTGTAATTGATTTCCTTATTTATTATTATTATTTTAGTAGTTTTTTCATCTATATTATGTATTACATTGAATTGCTGCTGCTAAGTTAACAAATTTCACAACACGTGCTGGTGATATTAAACCTGGTTCTGATCTTGAACTGCTTCCCAAGAAACAGACCCATCTCTGTATTCATGCTGCTGCTGTTAGTGGAACACCCTTCTGTAGATTGAAAATGGACACCAGTAGTTGATGATCAGTAACGAGGGTAAACTCTCTCCCATACAAGTACTAGTTGAAATGTTTTACATCCAAAACCAGTCTCAAGGCTTCTCTGTCAATCCGGTACATATTTTTTCTCTGCAGCAATAAGGGAACGTGATGCAAAGTCTTTGGGACGTTCACTTCCATCACTCATAACATGTGACATGACTGCACTTATACCGCAAGGTGACACATCGCAGGCAAGCCTCACTGGATGATGTGGATCATAATGTGTCTGCCATCACCACTTCCTTCATCTTTTTGAAAGGCACTGCACACTGCTTTATCTGTTACCATTTCTTCCTGACCCACAGTTATGATTTCAAGGTGTGGAGCACAGTAGCCAGGTTTGGCAGGAAGCTGTCACAGTAACTGAAAAATCCTGAAAAGGATCACAACTGTGACACATCCTTCAGCCTTGGGGCATCCACCACTGCTTGAATTTTCCCAACACGCTTGTCTAATTCTTGTGCATCAATCATATGACCACAGTAAGTGATATTTGGTTTAAAGAATTCTCACTTGTCATGTCGTGCTCTGAGCCCATAATCTTCTAATCATTTTTAACACTGTCTTAAGGTTTAGGAGATGCTCCTTGTCATCCTCACTGGTAACAATGATGTCATCCAGGTAACACGGAGTGCCAGGGCAGCCTTGCAGCACCTTGTCCATAGCTTTCAGCTGGAGAGTAGGTGCAGATGGCACTCCAAAAATCAGCCTATTATGGTGATAAAGCCCTTTGTGAGTGTTTATGGTGAGAAACACTTCGGACTCTTCTTCCACCTCCATCTGCAAGTAGGGCTCACCTAAGTCCACTTTGCTGAAGTGGTTCCCTCCCGAAAGGTTTGCAAAGATATCTCCTATCCTGGTAGAGGACATTGATCTACTTTTAGTACTGAATTGATGGTAACCTTAAGAGCAAAGAGGTCCTTCTGCAGCTGTACAGGGCCCTGGTGAGACCACACCTGGAGTACTGTGTGCAGTTTTGGTCTCCAAATTTGAGGAAAGACATCTTGCTATTGAGGGAGTGCAGCGTAGGTTCACAAGGTTAATTCCCGGGATGGCGGGACTGTCATATGTCGAAAGATTGGCGCAACTGGGCTTGTATACTCTGGAATTTAGAAGGCTGAGAGGGGATCTTATTGAAACATATAAGATTATTAAGGGTTTGGACACGCTGGAGGCAGGAAACATTTTCCCGCTGATGGGTGAGTCCAGAACCAGAGGCTACAGTTTAAGAATAAGGGGTAGGCCATTTAGAACGGAGTTGAGGAAAAAATTTTTCACTCAGAGAGTGGTGGATATATGGAATGCTGTGCCCCAGGAGGCTGTGGAGGCCAAGTATCTGGATGCTTTCAAGAAAGAGATGGATAGAGCTCTTAAAGATAGCGGAATCAAAGGTTATGGGGATAAGGCAGGAAAAGGGTACTGATTGTGGATGATCAGCCATGATCACAGTGAATGGCGGTGCTGGCTCGAAGGGCCAAATGGCCTACTCCTGCACCTATTGTCTATTGTCTATTAAAATCACCACAGATCCTGAAAAACCCAAACTTCTTGGCTGCTGCGACCACTGGCATTGCTCATGGGCTCCACACAACCTTGGAAAGAATTCCTTCAGCCTCCATGCGCTCTAGCTCACAGATAGTATAAGGAACTGAATGGGCTTTGCAAAACTTGGGTGCAGCATTTTCATTTAACACTATTTTAGCCTTGATGCATTTGAGTTTTCCAAGATTGTCTTTGTACACTGTTGAGGCATCATTTAGTATCTTTCTTAATTCACTTTAAGTGGCTTAAATTACAAATTGTGAATGGATCTCTAACCAAGTTCTAGTTGTCTCAACCAATCACACCTCCCACAATGCTGCTGTTTCTGTTTTTACCATATACAGGCTCAATGTGGCTTGTTGGTTGTTGTATTTCACTATTATGAATGTCATTCTCATAGGAGTAATCTTTTCTCCAGTATAAGTTCTTAGCTGGATATCTGCAGGCTTCAGTTCAGTATCTTTGAAATATCATATTGCGGAATGACTGAAACGGCTGACCAGGGTCTAATTCCATTTTAATTAATTTGCTGTTCACTTCTGGCGTAAGCCATTTTGCTTGTCTCTTGTTAATTTTCACACTGTAAACCTCAAGGCTGCACAATCCTGTGTCACTTTCATTATGATCAGATTTTTCATCGACAGCATGCAGAGTAATGCTGTTTTTGAAATTGCAACTTGACTGTTTAGCATTTTCGCTTCCCTGTGCAGTCCATTTATTTTTGTCCGCTTGGCATGCTCTTTGTAAGTGGGCTACCTTGTTGTATTTTCTGCCAGTTTTGCCTTTAAATCTGCATTGGGTTAGAGTATGTGAGCCCCTGCGACAACGGTAACACAATTTGTTTGACCCGGCCGGTTTCTGTTCAGATGCTGCAGGTTTGTTCATGTTCACTTTCATTCCTGACTGCAACTCTGTCTATGGTATCCATTGTATTTCTATGTTGTATTGACTATCCTGTTGTACATAATATTTATTATAAATTACTGTAATTACACATTGCACATTTAGACGGAGAAGTAACGCAAAGATTTTTATGCCTCGTATATGAAGGATGTAAGAAATAAAGTCAATTCAATTCAATTCAATTCAATTGAAACAGTGATTCCTACTGCTCATTTGAATGTAAGCTGTGCTTCAGTTAGGAGCCATTTTTGAATGTATTCTTTTAAGATCCCACAAACTCTCAGTGTATCATTAAGACCATTAACGAACTGACAATGCTCAGACAATCTCTTTAATTCAGCCACTTATACTGAAGTGGACTCCCCTTCTTTTTGATTCAATTTACGAAACCTAAAGTGTTCTGTGATCAACAGTGGTTTTGGTTCTAGATGTTCCTGCATTACTTTACAATAGCACCAAAGCTAATTTCTGACGGCTTGGTTGGAGCAGTTAAACTTCGAAGTCTGCCTTTAAACCCAGTGCTGTCAGCAAAATTGACATTCACCTCACTGGCTATTTCATTTGCTTCAAAATAATGTTCTAGTAGTTCAGTATACATGAGCTAATTATCTGTTGGGTAATCAAACTCATTAATCTAGCCTTTTCTGATTTATTTAATGATAATCATCATCAGGTACTCACTCTTCATGAACCCTCAATTCTTCCGTTTATGGCCTTTTTATAAACTTGATGACTCTGCACTTGCTGGGCTGTTTCATTTAAATTTGAATGTTCCTCAGGGTGTTTTTTTCCCAGTTTGAATGTGTTGCTCTGCTTTAACAGATTGGCAGCTGTCTCGGGTTCATTTTAAAAATGCCTCATCACCAGTGTTAGGTTTTGTAACTTCCAAACATTAAACTAATTCAAAAAAATGCTACCGAGTCCGGGAATACAGGTCTAGTTCAAGTTTACTCTAAGCGAGGCACACATGGTGGTGTGATAACATATGCAATTCACGTATTTATACATATAACCTGTAATGAATTATTTAAATGAACAGGAATGCTTAATCAACCTATAGATATATACAAGATCACTCAAATATTATTGAAAGATTAAATACACAACAATTAGCACAATCAAAATTGGAAAAGGCTGGCTGTGCGCCAATTCATAGGTACAGTATAGTTTGGAAAGGCAGGATGTCATGTTTTTACTGTGCACTTTTGGAATTCTGGAGACACAAATGACTGCAGATGCTGGAAGATGGATCACAAGCAATCTGCTGGAAGGACTCAGTGGGTGAAGCAGCATTTGTGGGTGGAAAGCAATTGTTTTATATTTTGAGTTGAAACCCTGCATTAGGGCCTTAGAATATAGATTGGTACAGCTCAGAAAGCTGGTTGGTCTAAATATACCTCTTTTATGGACTCACTATCAGGCCTCTTCATCTCATGTTCTTGATATTTATTGCTTATTTATTATCATTATATGTTGGTCATGCACTTCCGTAGAAGAAATGAAAGGGTTGATTATTTTCTAAATGGAGAGAAAATACAAAACTCTGAGGTACAAAGGGACGTGGGAGTCCTTGTGCAGGATTTCTTAAAGGTTAATTTACAGGTTGCTATGAGGAAGTCATATCCAATGTTTGCATTCATTTCAAGAGGACTAGGATATAAAAGCAACGATGTATTGTTGAGACTTTGTAAAGCACTGGTGAGGCCTCACTTGGGGGTATTGTGAGCAGTTTTGGGCCCCTTGTCTTAGAAAGGATGTGCTGAAACTGGAGAGGGTTCAAAGGAGATTCACAAAAATGATAATGAAGAGCATTTGATGGCTCTGGTCCTGTATTCACTTGAATTCAGAAGGATGAGGGCTGACCTAACTGAAACCTATCAAATCGTGAAATGCCTTGATAGAATGGACGTGGAGAGAATGTTTCCTGTGGTGGGAGTGTCTAAATCAGAGGACACAGCCACAGAATAGAGGGGCATCCTTTCTTTAGCCAGGGAGTGGTGAATCTGTGGAATTCTTTACCACAGGCAGCTGTGGAGGCCAAGTCTTTGTATATATTTAAGGCAGAGTTTGATAGATTCTTTGATTGGTCGGGGCATGACAGGATACAGGGGAAGACAGGAGATTGGGGCTGAGAGGAAAAATGGATCAGCCATGATGAAATGGCGGAGCAGACACAATGGGCCAAATGGCCTAATTCTGCTCCTGTATCTTATGGTCTTACATTTTTTCTTTTGTACTTGCAGTTTGTTGTCTATTGCACATTGGTTGTTTGCTGTTTTGGGAATGGTCTTCCGTTAATTCTGTTATGGTTTTTGGAACTACTGAGTATGGCCACAAAAAATAAATCTTAAAGTTGTATGTGGTGACATGTATGTACTTTGATAATAAATTCACTTTGAACTTGAACCAGTCTAACTGTGACTGGTCTAATTTGCTCGCTAGGTTTCAGAAATGATCTAGCAATTCCCATTCCCTCCAAAGCTCTTGCACCCCGCAGAGGGATTCTTTGTGGAATTTGAGTCATGCCAACTTTCAAAACAACAGAGCAAGTCATCAGGCACATACTGCACAAGACTCAGGCAAGTTTATTTGGGCTAATTTTGTTGCCTTCCAAACAAGGCTTACACATCTGAAATACTGTAACTTTTCTTTCCAGCAGTTTAAGATTTCCTGTTTCTTTTTTTCCTTTTTATTATACCAGCAAAAGCAGGCAAATCAGCTTTAGGAAGGTTAACTACTTGCACGTTGCACTTGCTGCTGGAGCAATCCTGGCTGTTACTTGCACCAAGACCAGTGATTATATTCCACATATAACAGATTTTGGTGGGAGGAGGGGGTGCAATGGTACAGAAACTTGTGCATTTCAGATTCCCTGCTGCATTAGTGCAGATTTCTCAGTGGTCACTTATTCAAAAACAACGTATTTGTGAGTAAGAAGCAAATAAACTAGAAGTCGGTAGTTTTAGGGTCTCTAAGACATACTAATAAATGCACAGTGTTTAACAGATAATGCTGTCAGTATGGATGAAGGGGAGACTGGACACTTGGACCCAAAGCACTCCAGAGGCACATTCATGTGACTTAATGCTTGAGATTTATTCTTTATTATGTTTCTTCATCCTCTTCCTCCTTTTATCTTCCTCTTGGCAGATGGCAGGGTGAAATTCTTCTTGGGTCCAGTATGACGTAATTGCGGTCCATTTCGGAGTATTCTCACTTGGCTCGAGTTGCTAATGTGGCAGAGGTGACCTTAGGTGGCACGGGAGGTGCTGGGCAAGGGAGATAGATGGATACTTTGGGAGCTGGTGCTCCTTCTGCAGATTGAAAGTGTTATTTCCCAGATTACACTGGGTGTCTGTGTGCTCATGGTGCACATCCAAAATAGCCCTTCTCTGCTTTGAATGGTCACGTACCAAAGATTCCTGCAAGTGAGTGGAGATGTAAAAGTTTTTCAGGGAGGATCTGAGCTCATCCCTGAGTTGTGCTCTCTGTTCATAGAGTCGTAGAAAAGTACAACAGGCCCTTCGGCCCATCCAGTCTATAGTGAAACCATTTAATCTGCCTGCTCCCATCGACCTGCCCTCCATTCCCCTATCAAGTACCTATCCAAATTTGTCTTAAACGTTGAAATCGAGCTCACAGGCACCACTTGTGCTGGCCGCTTATTCCACACGCTCACAACCCTCTGAGTCAAAAGTTTCCCCACATGTTCCCATTAAACAATTCACCTTTCATCCGTAAGCCATGACCTCTAGTTGTCGTCCCACCCAACCTCTGTGGGAAAAGCCTTCTTATGTTATCCAATCTGTACCCCTCATAATTTTATATACCTCTATAAAACCTCCTCCCAATCTTCTACGTTCTAAGGAACAAAGTCTTAGCTTATTCAGCCTTTCCTTATAATCCAGGCCCTCCAGTCCCATCAACATTCTTGTAAATTTTTTCTGTACTCTTTCAACCTTGCCTGCATCTTCCCTATAGGTAGGTGACCAAAACTGTACACAATACTCCAATCAGGCCTCACCAATGTCTTTTACAACTTCAACGTAACATCCCATCTCCTGCACTCAATACTTTGATTAATGGCCAATGTGCGAAAAGGTTTCTTTACAACCCTATCTACCTGTGATGCCACTTTCATCGAATTATGGACCTATATTCCCAGATCCCTTCGTTCTACCACACTCCTCAGTGCCCTGCTGTTCACCAAGACCTACCCTGGTTGGTGCTACTGAAGTGCAACACTTCACACTTATCTGCATTAAATTCCATCTGCCATTTTACAGCCCATATTTCCAGCTGCAAGCCAGGATAGTTTTCCTCGCTGTCCACTACATCCACAATCTTGGTGTCATTGCAGATTTGCTGATCCAGTTAACCACGTGATCATCCAGATCATTGATATAGATGAAATAACAACGGACCCAGTATCAATCCCTGCGGCACTCCATTAGTCACAGGCCTCCATTCAGAGAGGCAACCATCTACTACCACTCCCTGGCTTCTCCCACAAATCTAATTTACTACCTCATCTTGAATGCTGACCGACCGAACTTTCTTGACCATCCTTCCATGTTGGACCTTGTCAAGTGCCTTGCTAAAGTCCTTGTAGACACTATCCGCTTTCCTGATAACTTCCTTGAACTACTGTATAAGATTAGTTAGTTATGACCTACCATGCATGAAGCCAAGCTGACTATCCTTAATCAATCCATGTCTATCCAAATGCCTATATATCCAGTCCCTTAGAATCCCTTCCAATATCTTTCCTACTACTGATGTCAGACTTACTGGCCTATAATTTTCTGGTTTATATTTAGAGCCTCTCTTAAACAGCGGAACAACATTGGCTATCCTCCAATTCTCTGATATCTCCCCTTTCACTAAAGGTGATTTAAATGTCTCTGCAAGGCCCTGGCAATTTCTGCACTTGCCTCTCATAGGGTCCGCCCAGTAACCGAGCATTTCTACGGAAGTACTGTAGAGAACGTTCTAACTGGTTGCATCACCATCTGGTGAGAGAGTTAAAACACAACCAGCTTCATCCTGGACACTAGCCTCCTGAACATTGAGGACATCTTTGAAATGCAATGCCTCAAAAAGATGGCATTCATCGTTAAGGACATGGTCTCTTCTGATTACTACCATTAGAGAAGAGTTACAGGAGCCACACTCCATGTTTTAGGACAACTGTGCGCCCTCCGCCATCAGATTTCTGAATGAACAATGACCCAACTAATGAAGACTACCTCACTACAATATTTTTGTCCTCTTTTTGCAGCACTTATTTAATTTAATATTTTAATATATTGTGCATTTTTCTTACAATATTTTTATGTACTGCATTATACTGCTGCTGCAAAACAAACAAATTTTGCGACATATGCCAGTGATATTGAACCAGTGACTCTGATTCTGAACCTCTTCTGTGAGAGAGCTTGAAATGGTTTGATTTTCTATTGAGTTTTGTCTTTGCTTGCCAATAACATGGCTTGTTCACTGGAGCTGACTGGATGTAATAGGGGCTTCAGTGCTGGAGCTGTCCTGAGAGAGGTCACTGCCATTGGTCAAAACACCCCGCAAGAGGATTTGGAGTACTTTTGAGGAGATGGCATTCTTGGTATCTCCCCAGTGGGTTATGACGTATGCTATATAGGTAGTCCCTGTCTCAGAATTGTACAGGAGGGTAGGACTCCGTGCTACTCATTACATTGTGAGCTTTGTGCTGGATTTGAAGATGTGATCTTCAAACACTCGTCCTCAGAGGTTGTGCTGGTACTTCCTCTCCGATGGTAGTAATCAGAAGAGACCACCTCCTAATGATGAATGCTGCCTTTTTGAGGCATCACCTTTTGAAGATGTCCTCGATGCTGGAAGGCTTGTGTCCATGATGAAGCTGGCTAAGTTTGCAACCCTTTGAAGCTTCGCAGCTGTACAGTGGCCCTCCACACCAGATGGTGGCGCAACCAATGAGAACGCTGTCCACGGTACTTCTGTAGAAGTCTTCATCATTCATGGTGTCTACCTTTGTTGAGAGGTGGCACAAGAGATATGCAAAATGTTGACCACAAGAGATTCAACAGATGCTGGAAGTCCAGAGTAACACACACACAACATGCTGGAGGAACTCAGCAGGTCAGGCAATATCTATGGAAAGGAATAAAGAGTTGATGTTTTGGGCAGAGAACCTTCCTTGGCTCTTTATTCTTTTCCATAGATGCTGCCTGACCCTCTGAGTTCATTCAGCATTTTTTGTGTGTATGTGTATACTTTTCAATGACCAGGGATGGCTTCCCTTGTGTATGAGAAGATTTAGACACCAATCCCAAATTAATGCCAGCTCATTTATGCAAGTGTATGAGAGAAGGGGTCTTATAATGAACAACGATAAAATGAAGGTTTTGGATCTTGGATCTTAGGTCTTGGATCTGAGGTGGAGATGATGAGGATTAGGTGCATTGTTCCATTAGGTGGACTGCATTTTCAGAGGTAAGATGCACTATTGTTGCAAGTGAGACTGAGAAAAATATTGGACAAATGATACAGCCTTGCTTGAAACGAAGTCTGCACTGACATTGTGTCAATAATGAACCTGCTGGTTAAAATTATGACTTGATGACATCACGAAGCTAATGTGGGATGTAGATGAATTCTTTTTTTTGAAATTCAGATTTTTATTATTGTTTATTCTTATTTTACAAAGCAGCACAGCATATCGTAGAACAGGTACAATACAGCATATTTACACAGCCATCCCATGACAGGAAAACAAATAAAACTTAGAGACAGAAAGAAGTTCTAAATTAAGTTTAAATTAACATACAACCAAAATTGATTCCACACATCTTGCATTTTTCCCTCACTGTTAATTCTTCCCAACATGTGTTCATATGATGAAATCTTAATCATTTCCTCAGTCCATTCCTTCGCAATGGGACATTTGGGTTTTTTCCAGCTTTGCAATATAATTCTTGCAACTGTGATGAGACCCACCTTTAAAATAGTGAACTTGTCATTGTTTACATTAGGTATCATTGTCCTATCACCCAGGAGACAAAGCCGTGGGCACAAGGGCAGTGTGGAACCCGACCAATTCCCCAACAAATCAAGAACTTTTCACCAAAATGGACGAACCATGGAACACTCCCAAATCATGTGAAAATATGTGCCCACCTCATTTTTACATTTCCAGCATACATTATTATCAACAATCCCCATTTTGTGCAGTCTAGTTGGTGTCCAATAATATCGGTGTACTATCTTATACTGAATAAATTTTCTTCTCGATTCCCTAATACGTCTACCTACATTTGATAAAATATTTGACCACTCGTTATCTTCAATATCGCTTCCAAGATCCTGCTACCATACTGCTTTGAGATTGTCCCACAATTCACCCACAGAGTGCTTGAACATTTAAAAAAACACTGATGTTTTATGAACTTCCTGTGGTAGTGTAAAGTATTCAGTTAAAGAGTTACTTTGTGGGTCACCGTTCTTAAATATGCTACTAATGCTATGTCTTATTTGTAAGTACTTCCAAAAATTCCCTTTATCTACAAAATAATTTTTCCTCTGCAAATCCACATATGACATAAAAATCCCATTCTCATAGAGATCACCTACTGTATTTATACTTATAATCTTCCATTCTTTCCAGTACACCATTCTTTTTCCAATGTGTATCTCAGGGTTATTCCAGAGTGAGGAGTATAACTGGTTTAAATGTGACATTCTACAAGCTTTATGAATTGTACTCCACACACTCCTTGAGTGAAAAGGTATAGGATTTAGATTAGTCTTGTTTTCCACATGTTGTGAGAGGGTGTTAAGGGGTGAATGTGGTGCAGCCAGGCTCCGTTCTATAATTACCTAATCTAAATCAACATCAGCCCTGTCCCAATGTTTAGCTAATTTGGTCATTTCAAAGGATAATTTATATACCCTGATGTCTGGTAGACTGAGCCCACCCATGTCCCTGGACATACACATCTTACTCATTTTAATTCTGGGCTGCTTCTTATCCCATAGAAAATCACTGATAATTTTGTTGTATTGCTTGTCGATCAAATCTGATATATTTAAAGGAAGCATCACAGAAAGATAGTTAAACTGAGGTGCTATGAGCATTTTAACTACATTGACTTTACCCCAGAGTGACAGTCTCAGTGCCCCCCACTTATCCAGATTATTTCTTATCCTACTCAATAATGGATCATAATTTAAAGTGATTATTTCATCCAAATTCTGACTGAGTTTGACCCCTAGACACTTCATTCCAACTGGCACCCATCTGAAATTTGACTGAGATACTGAGGTAGATGAATTCTTGACAGTAATCACCTTTTGGGCATTTGGGAAGAATGCTCCAAAGTCCCTGCCAGGTGATGGATTCAGAAGCTTTTCTGCAAGATGGAAATTAATAAGATTTCCTGAATTTCTTTTGGAATTGCGAAGGGATAAAGGTCACATCTATTATGCTTACAGGTATTTGGAATCAATACGGCAATGCAAGGAACAGCAACAATGTTGAAGAGTTTAAGGAGCTTAGAAAGACAGCACTTCATAGAATTCATAGCAGAGGGATCTGGGAACAGAGATCCATAATTCCTTGAAAGCGGCGTCACAGGTAGATAGGGTTGTTACAAGAGCTTTTGGCACCTTGGCCTTCATAGATCAAAGTATTGAGTACAATAGTTGGGATGTTATGTTGAAGTTGTGTAAAACATTGATGAGGCCTAATTTGGAGTACTGTGTACAGCTCTGTTCACCTACCCACAGGAAAGATAACAATAACATTGAAAGGGTGGAGAGAAAATTTATAGGGGTATTGCTGGGACAGGAGGACTTGAGTTATAGGGAAAGGTTGAATAGGTTAGGATTTTATTTCCTGGAATGTAAGAGAATGAGGGGAGATTTAATAAAGGTATATAGGATTATGAATGGTATAGATAGGATAAATGCAGGTAGGCTTTTTCACTGAGGTTGGGTGCGACTGGAGTTGGAGTTCATGGGTTAAGGGTAAAAGGTGAACTGTTTAAGGGGAACATGAGGGGGGAGTTCTTCACTCAGACGGTGGTGTGAGTGTGGAACGAGATGCCAGCAGAAATGGCGGATGCAGGTTTGATTTCAATATTTAAAAGAAACTTTGATAGGTACATGGATGGGAGGGGAATGGAGGTCTGAGGTCCAGGTGCAGGTCAAATGTGATCAGGCAGAAGAATAGATTGGCATGAACTAGATGGGCTGAAGGGCCTGTTTTTGTGCTGTAGTGATCTATTACTCTATAACATCTGATAACCCCAGCCAAAAGGAGCAATAAGTGTCCAGAGTCTGGTCTGCTCTGGTCAGCATAATTGGCAGTTGTGGAAGAAACTTTTGGCTTCTCCTGCAGGACTGGTTTGATGGATTGGAAGCTCCACCAGGCCTCAGAGGAAGCAAAACACTCCACAGACACCTGAAGTCCCAGCTCCATGAGGAAACTTGTGACCTACTAAACAATGAGGGATGGAAATAGGACAGGAAGTCCAGCAATACATGGACATGCACAGATTTTTCAGCACACTCAAGCAAAGCCATAGGTACCCCATTTGCGAGCCAATAAATTACTTGAATCAAGGACCGAAAGCAGTCATTTACCACTGGAAGTAATACTTTAAGCTGTGTCGTTGGAGTGTGCACCTTTGACACCGCACCTCAGCCAAATTCTTGCTCCAGCCATGCCACCACCCCAGATTTGCAAGGTAAAATGTAAGGCCTCAGGAGCAGATAGCATCTGTAAATACGTTCTAAAACTTGTTGGAATGAAAATTCACTACCTCATATGCCTCTTCTGAGAAGACCCTTCTCTTCCTGGGTATGGATCTCCACTGGGAAAGGGCCAATAATGCACGTAGCCTTCTCCGAGAAAGGAGACAGCGTGACTGTGGGCTATAATGATTGATGAGTCAGTAATCCTGTCACTCTAGAGGTTTCCTTTGGCAAGACAGGTTCTTGGATCTGCAGAGCTCACCACGATCTTCGCCTGACTCAGCATTTCTATATGTTCCAGCCACTAGATGTTGGACCTTAGCTGACCTTTCCCTTCCATTGTCCAGTGCTAATGAGGCCAGATACAGTGTCTACTTCTGTTCTTGGTGAGCGCAGGTCACTTGGCAGAGAGCCAGGCTGAAAGCTGAGTCCTTCCACTTTGAAATAAAAATTGGAAAATAGTTTAATGTTTCAGGGGTGAGGCACTTATAACTGGTGTAGGATTCCAGTGCAAGATTGTCCTTTTGGTGCAGTATTTACTCAGACACTCTTCATTATAGCTTTTCAGTAGCCCAGAGTAGGGGACATATTATGAGATTCTATAATCTGGTAGTATTGGGTCCATGCCCTTAATTAAGTAGAAATCAGGTTAAAAATATGAGGTATCTATTTCTTGTATCTTAATGTGTAGAACCTACAAAGACTAGCCTTGGAAGCCCAATGATAACATGACGTAAAAGTAGAGAATGCACAGGGATGATCTTTCTTGGCCTGACAGATGTTACTATGATGATCAGAGAGAGGCCTGTTGTGAGGGAGGAGCTTATTGGCTTGGGTTCACTGACTATTCTTTTTTTCATGGATCTACGCAAGTGGATCAGTATGTGGATTGTGTGTGTTGAAGGGCAGAGTGTGTCCACCTTCGTCCTGAGTCATCGTTGCCCTGTTCCATGTAAAGTTGGGCTATATTTGCTTCTCATTGCTCGACTGGCCTCTTGGCTGATCCATACTGACACTGGGAGCGGGCCAGTACGCTGACTCAGCTCTTGCTGATGTAAAGGAAAGCAGTGGATATAATTATACTGTGGGAATGCTGCACAATAACAATAACATAACTGCACCGTTATCTGACCTGGGATCTGATTGCCATGGTAGAGAGCCCCAAAAAAGGTAATGGGGCCCTTAGTGTAATTAAATGAGTGGAGGATTCAACTACAGTACTGCGCAAAAGTCTTATGCACATGTACTGTGTATAGCTAGGGTTTTATACAGTACAGTAGTAATTTTATGTATCGCACTGTACTACTGCTACACAAAAAAAAACACATTTCATGATATATGTGAGTGATGATAAACCTGAAGCAACACACACAAAATGCTGGAGGAACTCAGCAGGTCAGACAGCATTTATGGAAATGATTAGAAGGAGTCTGATTGAAGAGGAGAGTGGACCATGGGAGAAAGGGAAGGAGGAGGGGACCCGGGGGAGTAATAGACAGACGAGAAGAGGTAAAATATCAGTGTGAGGAATAGAGGAAAGGTGGGGGGCAGAGGTGGTATTGGTTTACTGGAAGGAGAAATCGATATTCATGCCATCAAGTTGGAAGCTACCCAGATGGAATATAAGGTGTTGCCTCTCCACACTGATTGAGGCCTCATCTTGACACAATCTTCACACTGACATGTCGGAATGGGAATGGGAATCAGAATTAAAATGTTTGGCCGCTGGGAAGACCTGCTTGTGGTGGATGGAGCAGAGGTGTTCAATTCAGAAACGGGTCTATGTTGTGGACTGAGAGTGGAAAGGGGGCAGGGAGAGGGAAATCATGGTTGGGAAAATAAAAAAGGGAGGGAGTGGGAAACACCAGAGAAACATTCTGTGATGATCAATAAACCAATTGCTTGGAATCAAATTACCTTGACTGGTGTCTCAGGGCTGGGTGTGCCACTCCCCTCAGCACTCCCCACCCCTAGCACTTCTCTGCCATGTTCCCACACCCCTCCTGCGGTGCTCCACTCTCACTATCCGCTTTGCTCACGCCAGATTTACAAACTCGCTCTCCGTTCCACGTTGCCAAATACCATACTGTGCAGAAGTCTGAGGCAAACTAGCTGTATATATGTGCCTAAGTCTTTTTTGCTCAGTATTGTGCATTCATCGCAAAGGGCTCAACACAACAGAGGGATCAGCAGACTAATACATGGGCAGTCGGGCTGAAACAGCGTGGGAGAAATCTGGATAATGAGAGCAAATTTTAAGATCATTCCTAGTAGTTTAAGAAAAAGGGGTAGCGTCCCATAAAAATAGTTTTAGAAACAACAGATACTAAATTAAACAGATCATTAAGTTCTTATCCACTAGCACTTTTAAACAATATTCATTATGAAGAACAGAATTGTGAGGAGGGAGGTTACCCATAGAGACGAATACCGATGTGAAAGTAGGGAAATTATAGCAGATTGTACACCCAGTGAACACTTTGTTATGTATCTCCTGTACCTTATAATTTGGCCACTGTGTGTATGCTCATGGTCTTCTGCGGCTGTAGCCTGTCCACCTTCAAGGTTCAACACGTTGTGCATTCAGAGATGCTCTTCTTCACACCATTGTTTGGGCTGTATGGTTGTTTGTGTTCCTGTCGCCTTCCTGTCAGCTTGAACCAGTCTGGCCATTCTCCTCTGACCTCTCTCAGTAACGAGGCAGTTTTGCCCCCAGAAGTTTCACTCGCTGGATGTTTTTGCGTTTTTCACACTATTCCCTGTAAAGCCTAAAGACTGTTGTGCATGAAAATCCCGGGAGATCAGCAGTTTCTGAGATATCCGACCACCCCGCCAGCAACTGAACCTCTTGACCATATCTGCGTGGTTTTATGCATGGAATTGCTGTCACACGGTCGGCTAATTAGGTATTTGCATTCTTGAGCGGGAGTTCAGGTTTACCTAATAAAATGGCCACTGGGTATATATTGTCATGGCTTATGGATCTTGGAACCGTCTACCAGTCTGTCGATTCCCATTTCCAGCATTACAGCAGACTCATCACTGTTTTCCCAGCTACGCTGCATCCGGAAATACATACTAATATCAAGCAATGGTCAGAAGCAGGGGTTCCCAACCTGGAGTCCATGGACCTCTCAGTTAATGTTAAGGCTTCATGGCATAAAAGAGGTTGGGAACCCCCCAGTCAGAGGTTACCTAATTTGTTATTTGGTTTAGATAAGAGGCCAACAGAGACGTGAACAGAACAAATACTGATGTTCCTAGAGCAGTTTGATAAAAGCACAGATACAGAACATTGTTGGTGACATTTAATGTTCTACCAGTGTGCTGAGTGGTCGTGCTGTATTTTGAATATGTACAGTCTTATCCTCTGCACCGGAAAGATCGCAACAATATTATCAGAATGTCTGCTAATACTGGACTTGCTTTTGGAAATTACAAGTTCACAGTTAACTCGGACTCACTTAGGTTATAGCAAGTTTTACGTTTTGCACAAAACAACAGATTTCATGTCAATGTCACTGGTGATAAACCTGGTTCTGATTTGTCAAGGTTTCTATAGTTGAGAAGTTGTTTGCTGTAATGAGATAGCTCTTTTCCTCCTCAGCCTGCAGGTTCAACTTTCCATTATGGTTATCTGATTTCATTTCCGTTTAGCAGATTAATTGTTAGAAGTGGGATATTAAGGAACCAATAAAAGCGCAACTATTGATTCTTGGCGTTCACTCCATTCCTGCCACAGCTGTAAAATACAATCTGTATGGGCCAGCAAGAATTACCATAATTAGCTCCTTATTGAAGTGCCAATACACTAGTACAAACAACGCTGACTAACATCAAACTATCCTATGGTGGCCTGACTGTAGAACAACGTCTTGCTTCTGTTATGTTGAATTGCAGTTATTCATTTGACAGTTGGCTGGATTGAGGTGGAAATTGACCAGGAGACTGGCCATGGCTTGCTGGTTAAAAGGAAAGCTCTCAAATTGAAATAATCAGCATACAGGAATAAACGCCAATCACTTTCACTGAAAACCACACAGACTATTTGATTATTAGCACAATGGTGTTTTTTTCTCCCAAAAGCAAGACGTTGCAGATTCAGTGAATCTGAAATAAAAATAGAAAACGCTTGCAATACTCGTTAGGATTCAATCTATAGATTTACTAAGTATTTTCAATAGGTCACGAGTCATTGATCATTTGTATTACTACTGTGTGCACATTAGCTACCTTGTTTCTGGCACAACATGAAAACAAGAATAGGCTAGTTGAAAAAGTTAAAAGTAAATTTATTATCAAAGTACATATATATCACCAAATATGAGCTTGAGAATCATTTTATTGCAGGCACTCACTGTAAGACAAGGAAATACAATAGAATCAATGAAAAGTACACACAGAGGCTGACAAATAACCAATGTGCAGAAGACAAACTGTGCAAACACCAAAACAAACAAACAAATAAATAAATACGGAGAGCGTGAGTTGGGGAGTCCTTGAAAGTGAATCTATGAGTTGTGGAATCAGTTCAGTGCTGAGGTGAGTGAAGTTGGACCGTGGTCGGGTATGGCAGGGAGAGTTTTTCTTCTTTCTCCCGTCTGCGTGAGATGTGGGACATTTGAGAGACTTTGAACTTTTACTGTGTTCATGGACTTCTTCATCAAGTTATGGTATTGTTGCACTGTTGTAACTATATGTTATAATTATGTGGTTTTGTTAATTTTTTCGGTCTTAGTCTGTCCTGTGTTTTGTGATATCACACCGGGAGGAAATATTGTATCATTTCTTAATGCATGCATTACTAAATGACAATAAAAGAGGACTGTGTGTCTTCATAACCTTCATAATCTAATCTAATTTCCACTTTGTGAGTAAATTAGCAGATTACACCAAGCCATCTCTATCTCCACCTCTACTTCCTTTCAGACCCATCAATGCAAGCCATCCAAACTATTGATTTATTCACCCTTTACAGGTGGATATCCAGTTTTAACTCCCCTTCCAGTACCTCCTGCCAACTCTCCCCTCAGCCTCCACCAGTTGAGGGGAAACAGCTCCAGCTTGTCCATCCTCTTCTCATACGCATGTTCCCCGGACCAGGCAACATCCTGGTAAACCTCCTCTGCATCCTTTCCAAGGGCTTCACATCCTTCTGATACCAAGGGGGCCAAAATTTTCATGGTGGTGTTTGCAAGTATGTCTATCAGTTCCTCTAACCATGGAAAGTCCTAGATTAACTGCATTGTCATATTTTGCTGTACCTTCCACCTACCCACCACCGTACAGCCCCCACCCCACCCGTGTAGTCCCTTGCCTTGATCTGGACTGCACTCTTTTATTGCACCATCACTTTCAGAGGCCTTCACTGCTGAGAGCCAACTCCACATTGACACATTCTCCAGAACATCTTGTCTTCTCCTTGTCCTTTGGATGGTCACCCATTTACTGTCATAGATTCTGTTTCTGTGACTGGGGTTGCTCTCGACCAGAATGACCCACCTAGCAACCCCACCTTCCCTGATAATCCATACTGTCTCCCAAGAGTAACCAGACTTGGCAGTCTTTACTGTCGGTGGAAAAAAGAAAATTCTGGAAGTACTTACCAGCATCTGTGGAAAAAGAAACCAAGAGGTAACATCTCAAGTCTGATTCCTTTCATTAGACCTAAGGGAGAGCGAGGAAGTTGATTTAACTTTAACACAAGAGATTCTGCAGATGCTGGAAATCCAGAGCCACACACGCTTTATGGAGAGGAATAAAACGCTGAGACCCTTCATTAGAACTAAGAAAGGAAGAGGGACAGGAAGGTGGGTGGGTGGGAGAGGGGGTGGGTGGGTAGATAAAGTGAGAGGTTGTGGGGGTGATAGTTGAAAAGAGTAAAGGGCTGTAAAATAATTTTTATTTTTGTTGGCTCTGAGGACTTACAGAATATGGCCTCCAGTTACAGCAACATCTTGCACCTTTAACAATTTGCAGTGGCAGAAGTAAAAGGTTTTTAGAAATGTCTTTTCTGAACACTGCCTTGTGAAAGGATCTAACAGAGCTCACGAGCATTAGAAAGACATTCTTTTTAAACAGAGATGCTTTAATTTCACCATTTTCCTAAAAATTTGTGAAGCCCTCCATTCCTTCATATTATATTCTGCTGTGTGTCGGGAACATTAGAGTCAAGAGATATTGATCACCAGCATTAAACACAGAAGAACAGAAAAGAAGCCAAGAGTAACAACACGCTGGAGGAACTCAGCAGGTCGGGCAGCATCCGTGGAAAAGATCGGTCAACGTTTCGGGCCGGAACCCTTCGTCAAGACTGTAGGGGGAAGGGGCAGAGGCCCGGTAAAGAAGATGGGGGGAGGGTGGGAAGGAGAAGGCTGGTAATTTCCAGGTGAAGAACCAGTAAGGGGAAAGATAAAGGGGTGGGGGAGCGGAAGCAGGGAGGTGATAGGCAGGAAAGGTGAAGAAAGAATAGGGGTAAACACCGTGTTTTCTCCTATTTCTTCACCTTTCCTGCCTATCACCTCCCTGCCTCCCTTCCCCCACCCGTTTATCTTTCCCCTTACTGGTTCTTCACCTGGAACCTACCAGCCTTCTCCTTCCCACCCTCCCCCCATCTTCTTTACAGGGCCTCTGCCCCCTCCCTCTTCAGTCCTGACGAAGGGTTCCGGCCCGAAACGCCGACCGATCTTTTCCACCGATGCTGCTGGACCTGCTGAGTTCCTCCAGCGTGTTGTTACTGTTGCTTTGACCCCACCATCTGCAGATTATTTTGTGTTAAAGAAGCCAAGAGTAGGTCATCTGGTCCATTGGGCTGGTTCTGCCATTCATCAAAATCAAGGCAAATCTGCCTCAGCGCCATTTTCCAGACACTATTCCGTTATCCTTTGATTCCTTTAATATACAGAAATGTGAGAAAATTGGCCACACTTCACTCACCTCTACACATTGAGTTTAATGTATTTGCAATTTAAATATTATTAACTATTTTCTCTAGCTGTTTAGTCTAAGTGTTCCCACATGGTGGATTTCTCTATATTTTTCATCCTCTTACAAACAATTCTCAATTAATGTCTCACCAACTTATCAAACACAGAATATAGTCTCTGCCTGTTCACCATACAAAAATTCTTCATAGTCATTAAAAAAAAACTGTGTTTAATTAGATGCTGAAAACATTACACCAGTGCTTCCCAAACTTTTTTGGGTTACCACCTCCTTGGTTCCCACACCACATCCCCGGTGACCCCTCTCCCTTTCCAGCCTTTATGTAAAAACTGTAAAGCATTTTGATTTGTGATCCACAGTGAAAGAAAATAGGAACTGCGTATTCAAACCGGTGATAATTAATTGTAAAAATTATTCAAATCTACCTCTAGCTATAAATAAAATTATTTATTTAATTACATTCAAAACGATTCTCATCAACTGCTTTACAGCATGCATAGTAGTCTAACTGTTCACCACGTCATTGCTTGTTCACCTTTCAATGAGATGGATGGGCTTGGTGCAGTGATATCAGCTTCTTAACATCAGGCTGAATGTCACTCAGGAGTCTTCGATCCCCACGTTCAGTAATTTGCTGCCTGTCTCATTGCTTTGAAAGAAGTTGGGCAACTGCACTGAAAACGCACAGTGGTGCTGGAAAGGCAATAGGGAACATCTTGACCTTTTTCCACAGTGCAGGGTAGCGTTCAGAAATTTCTTTCTGCGACCAAAAAGCTTGATGTGATTTTTTGAACCGCGGCGCCAGCTGAAAGTCGTTTTGTAGTGAGATCAGTTCTTTTTTCTATTCTTCCTGTTGATTCCTTATTGCAAGTGTTCAGAAATGGATTTATTATTCAATTTGAATTTGGATCGAGAGAAGATCCTGAAATCTCTATGACATATCTTTATGCAGCCCACCCAGTTGGACACAGTACACTTGAAGTTCATCATCTGGTGTTCTTTCTTTCTCTTCCAACCCAGAGAGGCTCGTAGGTTGGAAAAGGTGTGACGGCCAATGTTGCACTTCCTGTCAGATTGCCGGGCTCCCTCACCTCTGCCCCTCTGACCCTCAACACAGGTGCCCCTCAGGGCTGTGTCCTAAGCGCCCTCCTTTACTCTCTGTATACCCATGACTGTATTGCCACCCACAGCTCCAATCTACTAATTAAATTTGCTGACGATACTACATTGATTGGCCTAATCTCAAATAATAATTCTCAACTACAGAGAAGAAGTAATCACCCTGACACAGTAGTGTCAAGAAAACAACCTCTCCCTCAATGTCGTAAAACAAAGGAGCTGGTTATGGACTACTGGATAAATGGAGACAGGCTAACCCCTGTTGACATCAATGGATCTGGGATTAAGAGGATGAACAGCTTTAAGTTCCTCAGCATAAACATCACCGAGGATCTCATGTGATCTGTATATACTGACTGTGTGGTGAAAAAAGCACAACAGTGCCTCTTTCACCTTAGATGGTTGAAGAAGTTTGGTATGGGTCCCCATATCCTAAGAACTTTCTACAGGAGCACAATTGAGAGCATCCTGACTGGCTGCATCACTGCCTGGTATGGGAACTGTACTTCTCTCAATCGCAGGGCTCTGCAGAGAGTGGTGCGGACAGCCCAGCACATCTGTAGATATGAACTTCCCACTATTTACAAAGACAGGTGTGTAAAAAAGGCCCAAAGGATCACTGGGGACCTGAGTCACCCCAGCCACAAACTGTTCCAGCTGCTACCATCCGGGAAATGGTACTGCAGCATAAAGGCCAGGATACAAAAGACTCTGGGAAAGCTTCTTCCACCAGGCCATCAGACTGATTAAGTCATGCTGACACAACTGTATTTCTATGTTATATTGACTGTCCTGTTGTACATATTATAAATTACTATAAATTGCACATTGCACATTTAGACGGAGATATAATGTAAAGAATTTTACTCCTCATGTATATGAAGGAAGTAAGTAATAAAGTCAATTCAATTCAATAGGGTTAACTTGGACAAAAATGGGGTGACAACAGGTTTGATTTTGATAGGATTCACATAATTTCCTTGCAATTGAAGACTGATTTCATTAAACTTTGGGAATGATTTTGGCAAATAAGTAAAGTCATGCCTAATATTCTGGAGGTGATTACTGAATGAAATGTTCGAGTCTTCAACGAATTTTATCACAGTTTCAAAAAGCACATAAAGGCGTCTCAGGTAGTTTCCTTTTGGGGCCATCTGACTTCTCTGTGCAACAGCAAGCGTTCAAACTGTTCATCATTCTCAATACAAAGCTCCCAAAATAGTCAAGAATTGAGAGCATGGGACTAGATTTTATTTACCACTGTGATGACAGTATTTATTGATTTGTGCAGACAATCACTGAGGATTTTTTTGCAACAAGACATTGTCTATGAATTACACAGTGAGTGATAAATATGTTACCTTTTTTTTCCAAGAAAGTAATAACCTCATAGTGTCATTGACGGTGCCCCATCTGTTGCACAAGCAAGAATGCTGGTGAGTCCAAGATACTGACTCCCCATCATATCTGTTTCTAGTCCCCTTGCAAATAATAACTCTTGAACCACACGTTTACCTTTTATGAAGTGAACATAACTAAGAAGCAAATATTCATTTTTTGACAAAGTTGACTTATCCAACTGCACAACAAATTTTGTTGTCCAAAGTATGTTGCACAATACGCCTTCCACATTCTAAGACATTTTATATATCTGTCTTTGAACAGGGTTGTTGCTGATTGAAAATCTTTAATTATTTGGTCTGGTGACTTATGCAAGACTACTCAGAACCTCCCTTAATGTTAGCAGAATCAGTTCTCCAACTGTATGGGGCTTTCCAGATATAGCATTAAGCAATAAAATGTTATATGAAGCATATAGGCTATCATTGTTTTGTTGTGAAGTGCTGGCAACATGTTTTGAAGTGTTTCCTGTTTCTGAACGCTTTTGTGAAGTAGCTGATAGTAGGCCAAGTTCTTGTTTGCTTTGTCAGAGTATATTCTCTTTAAAAGTTCAAAGTGCCGGGACAGTTTCATTGCCTCATTTGAGAAAAGTTTTGAATAGAACAGACACAGTGGCTGCTGTTGGTTGCTTGGTGCTGGTACAAATCCATATTACAGATGATCACACTATATTGCCCACATTCATTATCATTTGCTCTGCTTTGGCCATTTTAGTTATGGATTAACAACCATGATAACTCATCAATTGTTTAGATCCAACCTCAAGCGCTGTGGTCAGTAAAGGAGAAACTGATGACATCATCGTAGCTCAGGCAAAACCTGACTCTTTGCCTGAAGGTACAGAATGTTGGACTCTGGGTTAAGAGAAAAGCAGACAAAAGGGAAGATTCTGGCTTTACCCCATGCCCTAATTCACAGGAATTGTGTCACTGTGAGATGAGAGTATGGGAATTGTACTAGCTAACACTGTATTGCAGCAGTGAAAAACAATAATGCACAGGCTGGGCCCAAAAATAACATGATTTCTTCAATCCTGATTTCTCATGATATACCAAATACAGAAGTGTCATATTGCTTTGCAGCAACTATAATGCACCTCAAGCAAAGTTTAAGAGAATAATGGGTTAGCAAGAGATGAGGTGATGGTGTGATCATTATCAATTATGAGGCACTGAGGATCAAATGCTTATAATAAGTAATTCACTTCTTAAATTAAACCTATAATCCCTTAGCTGCCCCCCTTGCTACCGAGTGCCTAACCACTATCCACTTCATCTTTATCACCCTTTATCTTTTCAAACTCCCACCACCCCTAGGGAGGTGATATCACCCACTTAAGGAACCACTGCTCCTTCCAAGAGAGACTTAATAGTTTGTACTCTTTGGAGCTTAGAAGAATGAGGGGTGATTTTATTTAAACATATAAGGTTTTAATGGTGCTTGACAGAGTAGATTTTGGGATGTTCTCATTCATGGGAGAGTTTTGGACAAGAGGACCTAACTGCAGATAAAAAAGCCAGTTAAATATAACTGAGGTACATAGAAATTTCTTCTCACAGATATCTCTGGATTTTTCTGTCCAGTGGTTGGTGGAAGTTGGATTATAATTATTTGCTATGGAAATGGGTATATGATGGATAGAACGAGGAATACAGAGATATAGAGGATTTGAGGCCAGCTGGTGGAAATGGTTGGAGCTTCAAGTTCCGAGGTGTAAATGTTGCCAACAATCAGCCAGGTAGGCACCACGAATAAGAAAGGACCAACAATTCTGCTTCCTCAGAAAGCTAAGAAAATTCGACATGTTGCTAATGACTCCAATCAGTTTTTAACAGATGAATCATAGAAAGATTTCTATCTGGATGCATCATGACTATTGTGCCCAAAACCACAAGAAATTGCAGATTTATGAATGTAGCCCAGTCTATCACAAAAACCAACCTCTTCTCCATTGACTCTGCCTCAGGAATGCAGCCAATATAATCAGGGACCCTGCCCACCCTGGTAATTTTCTCTCCTCCCCATCGGGCAGAAGATACAAACGTTTGACAACATGTTGCACCAGGCTCAAGGACATCTTCAATCACACTGACTCTTATACTCTGCAGATGAACTCTTAATTCCTTGCGTCTTGCACGTTATTTGCCTACTTAACGGCACTTTCTCTGTAAGCGCAATACTATATTGTTTTTTTCTGTTCTTTGTTCCTTTTGTATTACTCAATTACTTATATATAGAATGATCTGTAGGGATGGCATGCAATAAAAACTTTTCACTCTATCTCAACATAATAATAAAATAATTACCAATTACTACCATCATATTGAATGCTGGGACAGGCTTGAAGGCACAGATGATCTACTCTGCTCCTGTTTCTTGTATTCTTGTGTATAAAGGGGACCCAGTTATTACCCTGTGAGAACCTGTTGCTTTCCATGGTTTTATTTGCACTTTGGAGGAGCGATGTATTTTCACCACAGTCTTTTATCTTCCTCATTTTCTATATATTTTAATCCTTACTGATTTGTAAATACTAAGATGTGCAGAGAAACCTAAGAGTGAGTATCTCTCTCTCTATCTCTGTCTCTTTCTCTCTCTCTCCCTTACCCTCTCCCTCTCTTGCTCACTCCACCCTCTTTCTCTCTCCCCTCTCCTGTACTTTGCAACGTTAAACTCCTGGCCCAGCACTGACAGAACACTTGTGCCTGCAGAGACTCAAACATGGAGTGTTTGCGATTGTTGGGAGTCTCCACTTGGTGCCAAAATACACACCGATGAGAGCACAAGCAGTGATTATAGACAAAGTGACAAGGAAGCAGAAATTTGACCTCGATTGGGTGTCAAAATGTGGTATTATGGTGGTGCTGTTCCTATTTCATTGAGAACTTTGATCAGCATAACACCTTACAGTGCCAGCGACCCGGGTTCAATTCTGCCACTGTCTGTAAGAAGTTTGTACATTCGTCCCATGACTGGGAGTTCACATCATGGATGACCTCACCTGGTCCCTTACCTTCACCTCCCTGAACAAGAAGGTACAGCAGCACCACCACTTCCTAAGAAGATTGAGACAAACAAGGCTTCCTCCCACCATGTCGGTTGTGTATATTGCTGTGGTTTACGCCCTGGTTCGAAGATACATTGTCTCGTTTCCATACGCAATAAATAAATGACAATAAACTTCACTTGACTGCACGTTTCCTCCCTCATTCCAAGCCATTGTACAGGTTTGGATGAGTGAGCTGTGGGCATGCTACGTTGGCGCTGGGAGTGTGGGGACACTAGGATGAGTGAGCTGTGGGCATGCTACGTTGGCGCTGGGAGTGTGGGGACACTAGGATGAGTGAGCTGTGGGCATGCTACGTTGGCGCTGGGAGTGTGGGGACACTAGGATGAGTGAGCTGTGGGCATGCTACGTTGGCGCTGGGAGTGTGGGGACACTAGGATGAGTGAGCTGTGGGCATGCTACGTTGGCGCTGGGAGTGTGGGGACACTAGGATGAGTGAGCTGTGGGCATGCTACGTTGGCGCTGGGAGTGTGGGGACACTAGGATGAGTGAGCTGTGGGCATGCTACGTTGGCGCTGGGAGTGTGGGGACACTAGGATGAGTGAGCTGTGGGCATGCTACGTTGGCGCTGGGAGTGTGGGGACACTAGGATGAGTGAGCTGTGGGCATGCTACGTTGGCGCTGGGAGTGTGGGGACACTAGGATGAGTGAGCTGTGGGCATGCTACGTTGGCGCTGGGAGTGTGGGGACACTAGGATGAGTGAGCTGTGGGCATGCTACGTTGGCGCTGGGAGTGTGGGGACACTAGGATGAGTGAGCTGTGGGCATGCTACGTTGGCGCTGGGAGTGTGGGGACACTAGGATGAGTGAGCTGTGGGCATGCTACGTTGGCGCTGGGAGTGTGGGGACACTAGGATGAGTGAGCTGTGGGCATGCTACGTTGGCGCTGGGAGTGTGGGGACACTAGGATGAGTGAGCTGTGGGCATGCTACGTTGGCGCTGGGAGTGTGGGGACACTAGGATGAGTGAGCTGTGGGCATGCTACGTTGGCGCTGGGAGTGTGGGGACACTAGGATGAGTGAGCTGTGGGCATGCTACGTTGGCGCTGGGAGTGTGGGGACACTAGGATGAGTGAGCTGGGAGTGTGGGGACACTAGGATGAGTGAGCTGTGGGCATGCTACGTTGGCGCTGGGAGTGTGGGGACACTAGGATGAGTGAGCTGTGGGCATGCTACGTTGGCGCTGGGAGTGTGGGGACACTAGGATGAGTGAGCTGTGGGCATGCTACGTTGGCGCTGGGAGTGTGGGGACACTAGGATGAGTGAGCTGGGAGTGTGGGGACACTAGGATGAGTGAGCTGTGGGCATGCTACGTTGGCACTGGGAGTGTGGGGACACTAGGATGAGTGAGCTGTGGGCATGCTACGTTGGCACTGGGAGTGTGGGGACACTAGGATGAGTGAGCTGTGGGCATGCTACATTGGCACTGGGAGTGTGGGGACACTAGGATTAGTGAGCTGTGGGCATGCTACATCGGCACTGGGGACACTTGCGAGTTGTCCCAGGACATCCTCGGTTTGTGTTGGCTGTGACACGAACATTGCATTTCACTATATGTTTCGATGTACCCGTGACAAGTAAAGCCTATCACTGTCTTTGTCTTTATAACTTTGAACAAAACAAAGGGGAAAAAAGTAATCTATAAAATTGTGCTTGTGTCCTATTAAACAGTCCAGTGCTTGCATTGCTGCTGGTCACTGAAGGCACCAAGTGTACGCAGCATGACTCTTGTTCAGGGGTACTATGATTGTAGGAGAGTGATGTGCTCAGAGTGCCTCTATCCTCTCCATTGCTGGTCAAAGTATATTCTGGGTGCATGGACGACCACTGTGGCCAGGTCCAGAATCCGACCTCTCTAGGAAGTCCTTTGTAGAGTTGTGTGCAATGGCACAAGAAAATGTGTAAAAGAGCAGTCTGACAATTCAGTGACTGTGCAACCAAAGTATTCTTTATTGTATATTAATATAAACAGTATATTTTCCTTTTCTGCACTGTGCATTAACACAGGAGACTGCAGATGTCACACACATAAAATGCTGGAGGAACTGCGCAGGTCAGCAGCATCTATGGAAAAGAATAAACTGTCGATACTTTGGGCTGAGATGCTTCATCATGAGTCCTGATGAAGGGTCTCGGCTCGAAACGTTGATCGTTACATCTGCACTGTGCATTATTACGTGGTCAGCAAAGCTGACTGCAACCGGTTCCTGCCTGGCCAAGACGTGTTTAACAGTAACAGTGTGAATTAGTTTTAAATCCACCTGGTGAAGTGAAGGCTCATTTAATTGGGAATTGTTTGGTTTCCCAGAGAAATGTGTTGCTGAGGGGAAGGTGCATTTTGTCCATTGTACGTCTCTGGGAAATTCGGTGGCACTTGTGATCCCAAACTTTCTGTTTTACTGAAAAGGCCTTGCACTTTCAGTCTTTCCCAGAGCATGCTAAAGAACGAGGTAAGTCTGAGGGCTGGATTAGGGTTTGAAGGATTGAGGGGAGAGAGGCGAAGTGGTTAGCAGGGTGATGGTGTTGGGTGAACAGGCTGCTGCTCAGAATGGTAGGTCAATGCCAATCAGAAAGTACACAGGAAGAACCTGGGTGTAGGTCGTCTGCTCGGACTTGTTGGCAAGTAGCATCAATATTCAGCTGGGAGGAAGGGTCAGGCTTGCTGTCAGTCAAGGGTTAGGCTTGTCTTGGAAGTAAATGATGAGTAGTTGGATGATCTTGTAGTTAGGGAGGTAGATTGTCGAGGAGCAGAGTAGAGGCAGGCCCATTTGTTTGGGACTGAGGCTAGAAGATGAGTATTGGGAGTCACGAACCAGCGGGAGAGGTGAGGGTGTGATTATTGATCAAGTCCTGCTGCTAAGAGGTCTGATGTGTCAGTGATTGTTGGGAGCAGTGGCTCATGATTTGGGCCATGAGCTTGATGACCCAAGGAAAGCAGAACTCTTGCTGATCTGAACCTATGATTTTCTGTAACAGTCTGACTTCGTGGCCACAGTTCCAAATCCATCTGTCATTCTGAAATTTCTTGGGGCATATTTTTAACTTTTAATCACTGGCTATAAAACAGTGGGTAGCAAGATAATCATTTAACATGCATATGTGTATAATTATGAACCATGGCTCTAGCATGGGGAGAAATCCTTTCTGTCTGTTCCTTGGAGGTGATGATGGTGATTATATCAGTTACTATTTGTGTGGCTTGTCTAGTAATACTTTTGCCTCTGAATTGTAAGATTGTTGGTTTGAGTCTCAGCCCAGAGACTTGAGCCCACTAATATAGGCTGACACTCTGGTGGAATGTGCCCTTTTGAATGAGAAATTAAACAAAGGTTCATCTACTCCCTTCGTTTGTCATTAGGGAATAGTGGGAATGTGACCCTCTGAATCAACGTGTTTAAAGAAAAGTACATGGTTAGTGTTACCCTCTGGCTTTGGGTGCTGTAATTCTAACATTACAATTGTATGACATCACAGAAGTACTTAGATGGTTTTAGAGTAGTTTGTGTTATCCTAAATGTAAAGTGGTTTCAGCGTAGTTTCTGTTGACACAGCAATGCGACACAGGTCACTCCACAGATGACCTTCACTGCTGGGGAAGAGGCACGAGATTCAAAAGATCAGCTGTCCTGTTCCTAGTTGGTCTGCTCACTTTTACAGGGTTGTCATCATCGTCGTCTATTTCTTTCTTCTTCTTTTCTTCTTCCTTCTTCTTTTCTTCTTCCTTCTCCTCCTCTTCCATCCTATCTCCTCCCTCCTTCCTTCATCCTACTTTTTTCTTCTTCTTCTTCTCCTTCCTTCTTTTTCTTTTGTCTTCTTCTCACCCTCAGGATCAGTGCCGTTGGCACTTTCGATCTGTGGTGATCAGTCAGCTCAGGGTATTGATGCAGAATCTCAACCTGAAATATTGACATTAACTTTTCTCTTCACAGAGGCTGATCGATTCACTGAGTTCCGGGGTAGTTTGTTTTTAGAAAGGTGCAGCACAGAAACAGGCCCTTTTGGCTCACTTGGTCCATGAAAAAACCATTTAAGCTACCTACTCCCATTGGGCTACACCGGGACCATAGCCCTCCATACCCCTACCATCCAGGTACCTATCCAGACATCTCTTAAACTTCTCTGGAAATAGAGCTTGTTTGCACCGCTTGCACTGACGGGTCATTCCACACTCTCATGACCCTCTGAGTGAAGAAGTTTCCCCTCATGTTCCTCTTAAACTCATCACCTTTCACCTTTAACCCATGACCTCTAGTTGTAGTCCCACCTAATCTCAGTGGAAAAAGCATGCTTGCATCTATACCCTTCATACCTCTATCAAATCTTTCAGTCTTCTATTCTACGGAATAAAATCCTAGCCAATTTAATCTTATAACTCAGGTCCCCCCAGACCTGGCAACATCCTTGTAAATTTCCTCTGCACTCTTTCAACCTTATCCACATCTTTCCTGTAGGTAGGTCAACAAAGATGCACACAATAGTCCCAAGTTTGGCCTTACCAACCACTGTCATATACAACTTCAACATAACATCCCATCTTCTGTACTCAGTACTTTGATTTATGAAAGCCAATGTGTCAAAAGCTTTCTTAATGACCCTACCTACCTGTGTTGCCATCTTCAAGGAATTATGGACCGGTGTTTTCAGATGCCTTTGTTCTACCGCACTCCTCAGTGCCCAGCTGGTCTCTGTGTAAGACCTACTCTAGTAGTATTGAAGTGCAACACCTCACACTTGTCTGCATTAAATTCCAGATGCTATTTTTCAGCCCACTTTTCCAGTTGGTCCAGATCCTGCTGCAAGCTATGATAGCCTTCCTCGCTGTCCACTACACCCCCAATCTTGGTGTCATCTGCAAATTTGCTGATCCAGTTAACCACGTTATCATCCAGATCATTGATATAGATGACAAACTACAACGGACTCAGCACTGATCCCTGCGGCACCTCACTAGTCGCAGACCTCCAGTCAGAGAGGCAGCCATCTACTACCACTCTCTGGGTGTGCTCATAAAGTAGTAGTAGATGGTTACCTCTCTGACTGGTCCAAATTGCAGCAACTGTGGTCTCCACCCGGACATTAAAGTCACATTCCACTGACTCCATTACCTTCCTCTTCAGAGATGCATTTTGAGGAAAGTAGGCAGTTCCAAGACCACCTCCTCAATTGTAGGAAGTGTTTGTCAGTGGAGAGAGTAAGGCCTGTTGTTGTGGATAGATCATTATTTTAATGTTTAGAGCTTTATTGAACTATTGATATCTATTGATTACTATGAAGGCAATATCATGCTCAGTGAACCCAAAATGGCAGCATTTGACAATTATTGTGGTCTTCGATCATGTGCATTGTAATCACTTGTAAACAATTATCAATCTTCTAATAGCAATGTTTTGTGATTAGTCTGAATTAATATCCTAGGCATAAAACATAGGAGCAGAATTAGACCATTTGGCCCATTGAGTCTGCTCTGCCATTTCATCATGGCTGTTCTATTTTTCCTCTCAGTCCCAATCTCCTGCTTTCTCGCCGTATCTCTTCATGTCCTGACCAATCAAGAATCTGTTGACCTCTGCCTTAAATATACCCAATAACTTGATCTCCACAGCTGCCTATGGCAACAAGTTCCACAGACTCAATACTCTCTAGCTAAAGAAATTGCTCCTCATCGCTGTTCTAAAAGGAACCCCCTCTATTTCGAGGCTGCATCCTCTGGTGTTAGACTCTCCACCATAGGAAACATCCTCTCCAAATCTACTCTGGTGAGACCTTTCAACATTTGAGGGTTTCATTGAGGTCACCACTCATTCTTCTGAATTCCAGGGAGTGCAGGCCCTGAGCCATCAAACGGTCTTCATATGACAAGCCTTTCAATTCCAGCATCATTTTCGTGAACCTCCTTTGAACCCTCTCCAATGTCAGCACAGCCTCTCTTAGATAAGGGGCCCAAAACTGCCCAGAATACTCAAAGTGAGGCCTCACCAGTGCTTATAAAGCTTCAACATTACATCTTTGATTTTATGTTCTAGTCCTCCTGAAATGAATGTTAACATTGCTTTTGCCTTCCTCACCACTGTCTCAATCTGCAAATTAATCTTCAGGGAATCCTGCGTAAGGACTCCCAAATCAAATGTTCAAAGGTTCATTTATTATCAAAGTATACATCTCTGAAATGCTTCTTCTCCAGATAGCAATGAAACCAAGAAAGCAAATAACAGCAGCACAATCATCAACTCCCAAAATCCCTCCTCCCCGCACAAAAAAACGAACAAAAACTGAATAGGCACATCGGCCCCCAAATCCACCTCCCCTGCACACAAGAAAATGAGAATGATCGGGCGAAAACACAGAATAAGACTGAAAAAGTCTGTAGTCCAAGTCCATATCCAAAATTCAGAAAATCTGGGCAGCATTTTCCGGACACAGCACCAGTCCTTTCCCTCTCTGCAGTGAGCGATCCTTCCGGCAATCAAGAGGCAGTCTCCTCAGTCTGGTAGCAGAGCGATCCTCCAGCGATCAAAAGGCAGTCTCCCCTTTCCGGCAGCAGAGTGATCCCACCAGTGAACAAAAGGCAGTCTCCCCTCTCACCAGCGATCAAAAGGCAGGCGGCCGATGCTCACCTCCTGCATTTACCTAGATGTTTCAATTTTCCTCGGCGCCTTAATCAGCAAATAATGGAAGCTTTAATTGGCGAAGTGAAATTGAACATCAGCTCATGCCCTGTCCACAACCTTCTCGCCACGAGGTTCCCACATGCAGCTTCTCCCTCCTGGAATCCTCTCGGAGACTGCAGAGCGCTGAAACACCCAAACGATCTCCAAGCTGCAAATCACAGGCTCCAACAGTTCCAGAATTACATTCAAGATGAAAAATAAATGTAAGTGACATAAAAGAAGTATATGGTTTCATAGTCATAGTCATAGTCGTACTTTATTGATCCCGAGGGAAATTGATTTTCGTTAGAGTTGCCCCAACCAAGAATAGAGTATAAATATAGCAATATAAAACCATAAATAATTATATACTAAGATGTAAATTAAATTCATAATCTATCCAGAAGATGTTGACTGGAGGATTATTGTACAAATGCACCATCTTAACCACCATCCCTTTGCACCTCAGATTTTTGAATTTTCTCTCCATTTAGAAATTAGTGTACCCTTTTGTTTCTTCTACCAAAGTGCATGACCATACACATTCCTGACTTTGTATTACATACTCCATTTCTTTGTCCATTCTCGTAATCCCTCTGTAGCCTCTCTACTTCCTCAAAACTACCTGCCCCTCCAACTATTTTTGTATCGTCCACAAACTTGGCCACAAAGCCATCAATTCCATCATCCAAGCCATTGACATATAACGTAAAAAGAAGCAGTCCCAACACAGACCCCCGTGGAACATCATTAGCCACTGGCAGTCAATCCCTTCATTCCCACTCTTTGCCTCCTGCCAGTCAGCCACTGCTTTAGCCATGTTGGCATGTAAGCGGTGTCACGTCTGCAGGTGTTGCCTAATGAGGAAAGGTAATCACGTTACAACCACAGCAGAGAAAACTGAATGGTCCACCTACAACAAAGCCACCGATCGAGGAGACCCTGGCAACCTTCTATTGTTTAGTTCCACTGGTGCCATCTGCTGGTCCTCTGCAGAATTGGAGTCACATTAATTAACCAGGGCAATGTTCATGATGTGTTACTTCCACGGCTGAAGGTTCTGTCTAAAGATGCGAATGATTTCCTGAATCGTGTGATCCGGTGAGGGGCGGGGGTGGTGTGGGCTGGCACTGGGAATGAGGGCTGTACTGTTGGAATACATTCCATATCCATGTGGTAGGAATGTGTCCATAAATGGGTGTCGGATGATTTCTTGGCATTACATGAGACTGCTCGTGAGTGACAAGGTGTGTATTAGCTGGTAATTACTGAAGTTTAGGCCTCGGAATAATTCACCAAGGGTAGCATGCTTTGCTGCTGTAATGTGTTTGGTAACTTGTCTATTTCTGTCCTCTCCGGCTGGAGCAGCGGACTACTAACTACTTACATACCATAACATTTCCTGAAAACAGATTTTAATGATCTTCCAGATTTAATCAAGCCCACTGTGAAAGTTAGTCAGGATATCCCCACATGGACATTAGTTTTGGGAAATGTCATCACAGCTCTTTAATAAAATAGTTGAACTAAGATTGTGTTAAATAAGGGGTTAAAATAAGACAGATACAAATGTAAGTTGAACCCAAAAATCCAACTTTATTGTTTTTCCTCAGTGGTGCCAGGGTCAAGGATATCACCAAGCGATTGCTGAAGATTTGGAGGGGGTTTGGGGTGGGGAGTGGGAGGCAGTGATGGGGTGAACAGGCAGAGGTCATGATCCACTTCTGTACCTACAGTATAAGGCATAAGAGCAATAAGAGCTTGCTGGCAGATCTGAAGGAGGCTGTGATCTCTGGAGGCTGGTGCAGAGGAATGCACGGCCGGAGGTAAGACTATAAAACTATAAGATGTAGGAGCAGAAGTAGGCCATTCGGCCCATCGAGTCTGCTCCACCATTTCATCATGGCTGATTTATTATCCCGCTCAGCCCCATTCCGGTCCAACGGGCTCACGCTGCCCAAATCCCCCCCATGTGACCAATTAATCTACCAACGTGTACATCTTTGGAATGTGGGGGGAAACCAGAGCTTTTGGAGGAAGCCCACACAGTCATTGGGAGAATGTACAAACAGGCAGTGGCGGAGCTGAACCTGGCCATGATGGTGCCAGTGACCAATGGCGATATCGTACAGAGAGCTTACAAAACTACTAGATACTCTTCTTCTTCTAAATATACTTCTTATGCTTCCTCTTCTGATCTGTGATCAATTACAGCCTGCACTTTCCCTTTTAAGAGTGAATTTTTGGGCCAGCTAAGTGACCTGGCACTTCTGCCATCTCCTGGGGGATTCAGTGTGGACAAGATTCTGTGTCAATTCCTAACGGCAGAACACGAACCCATGGTTGGTTCCAGTACTCCGTGCCAATTAAAGTATCGAGCAAGATTAAAATCATTGAGGGTGAGAGTGGTAAGCGAACAAGCGTTCACAGCCGCCAGCCTGCATTTGACCAGTCTCCTCTCGCTGCTGCCAACGGGCAGAAGGTGAGGAAGTCTTGGGTCCCACACCCCTCTGTTCGGGAGCAGCTGTTGCTCAGCAGCCATCGGGCTTCTGGCTTCTTGCGGACTCACTCTGGGAACTCTGCAGTTCAAATGTTCCTTGTGTTTTTTCTCTACTTTTTCTTACTATTTGCGCAATTTGATCAGGGTGCTTCGGCGCTGAACTGACTCTGCAGCTGTGGCCTACAGCCATTGGCACAGTGCTGAGGACTCACTTTTTGGGACTCTGTGGTTAATATTATTTGTTTACTATTTATTGTTTTCTTGTTCTTTTTTCCACACATCGGATGTATACTTGCGTTGATAATAATTGTACTTCGAACTTCGGGCCGCTGGCGCTGTAATTGTGTTACGCTAACCGCTGGGCTACCACGCTGCTTTTGTGGTGGTGATCATAGTTCATTTATGGAAAGGAGCAAAGTGAAGATTGGAGAAACGATTCTAAATTGTGGTAAGGCTGTTTTGCCTGATTTGAGAATTTATTTTGTAAATGTGGACGGGGATCATTCTCTCCAAGTGCAATGGGAAGCATTCAGGAAGGAGATTCGAGTGGTTCAGGGCAAACATATTCCTGGATGATGAGATTTATAGAGGATAAGATGAAAGGAGCATGTAATAACTTTAAATCTTAACAGGGGAGAATGCTTAAAAAATATAGAAAGTGTAGAGTGAAACAATGAAGAAAATTGGGAGAGAGCTGTATGAAAACATACTGGCAAGGTAAAGGAAATTCAAAGGTTTGTTAAGGGACATAAAAGGGAAGGGAATAAATAGAACAAAAGTAGGACATGTTAGGGACCTTGAATGCATGAGGTGAAGGAAATGGGGAAAGTTATTAATGAATACTTTGCGTCCATCTTCATAAATGAGGTAGATAATGTCATTGTTGTAGGTACAAAGGACAAGTGTGAAGTATTGGATGGAACTAAGATGAACTACTAAGGGATTGAGCATCTTTTAAACTGGATAATTTGCCAGGATTGAATGAAATATGTACTGGGCTGCTAAAGGGGGCAAAAGGGGAAATTACATGAATTCTGTTCCTCATTTTCCCATCATTAGAAACAGCAGTGGTGCCCAATGATTGGAGAACTGCTTATATTGATGTTTGGAATCAGAGGAATAAAGAAAATGAATAAAAGCAAGTTATTTTAACTTTGAGGGGAGACAAATTAATGGAATTGATTCTGAAGAGCCGTATAAATCTTCATTTAGGAAGGCTACAATTAATAAAGGAAAGATAGGGTAAACTTGTTAAAGGAAGTTTCTGTCTAGCTAATTTATTTGAATGAACCAAGGAGGATTGATGAGGCACTGCAATGAATGTAATCTTTATTAACTTTACCAATGAACTGACCTGCGGCTGTTCCAGGTTAGATATATAGTTAGGCAACTTGTGTTGCTTTTTACCCCTACTTTAGCAAATGTACAGTGGAGACCATTCTCATTGGTTGCGTCACCACCTGGTATGGACCCTCCAGTGCACAGGGTCGAAGGAAGCTGCAGAGGGTTCCAGACTCTGATAACCCCATCATGCGCACGTTGCACGATGCTCCCAACATTGACGGCATCGCTAAAGTCCGTGCCTCAAGAAGGTGGTATTCATCATCAAGAATCCTCACCGTCTGGGCCATGATGTCTACTCATTTCTACTTTCGAGAAGGAGGTACAGGAGCTTGAAGACCAACACTCAATACTTTAGTGACAGCTTTTTCCTCTCCGCCATCAGATTTCCAAATGGACAACGAACGCTACCTCACTATCTTTTTTTGCACAATTTACTTATTTATTTGTAACTGAGAACAATTTTAATTTCTTGCATTATACTGTTGCTGCAAAACAATAAATTTCACCACATATATCAGAGATAATAAATCTGATTCTGATTCTGGGTCTGAGTTCATGCATTTACTTAGTACTTAATATTCTGGCCAATCCAAAAGTTCTCAATCTCAGTTTCAAAATATGTAATTGACCTAGCCACAACAATAGTTTACTAATTGCCTGAAATAATCCCTGAGCCTGAGTTTAAAGTTAAGTGGTTTCCTTGTTCTGGATTTTACCACTAGTGTCTGTGCCGTTTTAACTTCATTAATGGCACCTAACCCCTCCCACTCATTCCACTTTGACAGCCCTCGGAATATCAGCATGTCAGTTTAGGATCATTATGATTGATCTCTGCTATACTTACTGCCATATTCTTCCCGAGATATAGAGGCAAGAACAGAATACAGGTTAATGAGCTTTATAAAGCAGAATTTCAGCTCAGTACTCCACTTTGAGATAGGGCCAATGTTCTAGTCATCATCACTATATGCCGTGTTGTATGACATGAGCGATCATGGCCTTCCATCTGTCTTTAATCTGAGAAGTTTTAGTAAACTTTTCAAAACTTTTGCCTGTCCATCCCTTGATGTAACTTATGAATGTCATACGCTGTCGACCGCGACTTTTTCTTCCATCAGTATTTCCCAACACTGCAAGATGCTCGAGCTTCTCTTTCATGTCCCAGAAATTCCAGCTGCCATTTTCTGATTGATGATATCAGCTTTTCACAACAACTTCCTCACTTGTTACCCTGTCCTTCCACGATATTTTCATCATTCTCCTCAAATAACATATTTCTGCAGCTTCGAGTCCTGCTGCTTCACAGCGTCAGTGACCTGGGTTCTGAACTGACCGCCGATGCTGCCTTTTGCAGAGAGGTCACTGAAGCTGTGAAGCAGCAGGACTGCCTGTTGCATAACTCTGCCAAGGCCAGGTAGCACAAACACGATTTGAAATACACCTGAGAGAGTCAGTTTCTGCTTGGGAAACAATGTCCATTGATCTCCTCCTCACACAATCTTTGCAGATCCAATACCATTGTACAGTAAGGAGTTTCTGCCTGACAGCCTAACTTCTCCAATACAGAGCTGTATTTTAAGGTGTTTTATGCACTTACACACTGATTCAGTTCATATTCAAGGCAGGTGTGCTATGGTGACATTCATTGCCCTTAAGGCAGTAATGAGGGGCCCTTTATTGAACAGTTGTAGCCTGCAGTGCTGTCATGCAAAGAATTCTGAGATTTTGATCCAACAATGATGACAAAGGATTTAATATTTCCAAATCAAAGTGGAAAAGTTCAAAGTAAATTTCTTATCCAACTGTGCATATGTCACCATGAGATTCATTTTCTTGCAGGATTTCACAGAAGAACAAAGAAATGCATTTAAGTCAATAAAAACTACACATAAACAAACAATGTGCAAAAGACAAAGAGTAAATACATAAATAATAGATAGATAAATAAAGCAAGCATGCAAGCTGAGAACATGACTTGTAGAATTTAGGAAAATGAGTCCATACGTTGTGGAATTAGGTCAGAATTGAGGTGAGTGAAGTTTTCCATACTGGTTCAGGAGCCTGACAGATGAAGGATAATACCCGTTACTGAACTTGATGGTGTGTGCAACTCACTCAGTGGCTTCTTTATTATGTACACCCGTATACCTGCTCGTAAGTGCAAATATTTAGACGTTAGATTATGAAGACACGCAGTCCTCTTTCATTGTTATTTAGTGATGCATGCAGTAAGAAATGATACAATATTTCCTCCGATGTGATATCACAAAACACAGGACAAATCGACTGAAAAAACTGACAAAACCACATAATTATAACATATAGTTACAACAGTGCAACAATACCATAACTTGATGAAGAAGTCCATGAGGACAGTGAAAGTTCAAAGTCTCTCAAATGTCCCACATCTCAAGCAGACGGGAGAAGGAAGAAAAACTCTCCCTGCCATGCCGACCGCAGTCCGACTCTGAGTCATCCGAAAACTTCGAGCTCTGATCAGCTCTCTGACACCGAATACTGAGCACCATCTCTGTCCCAATGATTCGACCTCAATCTCGGTCGCCAACAGCAGGCAAAGCCGGGGATTTTGAGGCCTACCCTCCGAAAGATTTCCCACCACGCAGTAATGATGGCAGCGAACGAGCGTTTCAGAAATTTGTCCAGATGTTCCTCTGTGCTTTCACATCCCTCTCCATCAAATCAGAATTGTCCACGGCCCCTATTTAATGGATACGATATCATTTTTCACCGGAGGGCTGCTCACGCGTGGTGCGCTGCTCTCTCTCCTCCTGCCTTCAATCCCATCAATCCTGCTCCACTGTTCTGACAACACACATAAAAGTTGCTGGTGAACGCAGCAGGCCAGGCAGCATCTCTAGGAAGAGGTACAGTCGATGTTTCGGGCCGAGACCCTTCACCAGGACTAACTGAAAGAAGAGCTAGTAAGAGATTCTGACTCTTGTATTTATCCACGGTGGCCCCATGTCACCTGCAGTTGGCCTGTAGCCTTCTGCTTTGGCATTCTAAGTGCTTGCCTAGATGTTTTTTAAATGTTGTGAGAGAGTAAACCTTATCTGATAAGTTGCTAGAGATTACTGTTATTAAAAGTAGAACTCCTCAATCACTTCATGAATTACTAGTGAAGGTTACTTTGAAGTAAGGCAGACCGCAGAAAAGATTCAGTGTACCAGAAGAATGGGCTCTGGGATTGGGGCCGAACAGCCATGTTCCATCACTGACATCTCTTCTGTTTTCAATGATTAACATCTGGGTACAAAGTGCACCCTCTCTTAGAAGGTAGCCAAACACGCAAACAAATTGGTGTGTGAAATGCAGGTGGAATATTTTGACATAGCGCTCGCTGAGAGTTTAACATGAAATAAAGTGTTTACTTGAAAGAAAAATTACTGGAACACAGTAGTTAAACACTAAATCTGAGCACCACTAATCTCTCAATTGGAATATACCAATCTACTTTTATAGCATTGCATTAATGCATTCAAACACATTAAATATTCTCCTCGAAGCACAAATCAGACAGATCGGGCCTTCATAGGATCTTCCCTTTTCCTAAAATATGCTTATAAAGCTACATTTCCTGAAACTAATATACACACCCCATCTGAACAGAATGTCCCTGGACGGCAGAGAGCATTTCCCAATTTGGAAATAGGTCTGGGGGAGCTTGCTTACTGAGAGTTATATCTGCCTCAGAAAAGCAAGTGATAGCAGCCAACTTTATTTTAAAGTACAGTTTGTTTTCTCCTGGTAAACTCCAAACAATGATTTGTGAGTAGGGGCTTGTGATATTTTTCTGTGATACAAAACTCAGAATCAGAAGGTGCTGGATGTATCTGCTAGATGAGGCAGCGTGCACAGAGAGGGAGCGGAGTTCCTATACCAGGTTTCACCAATAAAACTCAACCAGTAATGTATCTACCAGCTAAAATATATCAACCAAGTAAATTTATACTTCCTTTCATTTTCCTTTAAGAATGCAATGATGGTGGTCTGTAAGTGCGGCTTTGAATAAATTTGGCCTGTTAGAAAAATGAGGTGATTCCTTTAATATATACAAGATTGTTGCATCACTTCAAGATTGAAGAATGACTTATACCGGGAAATTTGTTGTTTTGCAGCAGTAAAACAGTGCAATTCATAAAAAAATTACTATAAACTCAGAAATATATAAAAAGTAAGTAGTACAAAAAGAAAGCAAAAAAAGTGAGGTGGTATTCATGGACTTGTCAGAGATCTGATGGCAGAAGGGAAGAAGCCTTTCCTGAAGTGTGAGAGTGTGTCTTCAGGCTCCCGTATTTCCTCCCTGATGGTAGTTACAAGAAGGGAGCTTGTTTGTCCCAGGTGGTGGGGGTCCTTAATGATGGATGCTGCCTTCGCGGGGCTTTTGAAGATGTCTTTGAGGGAGGGGAGGCTAGTACCCGTGATGGAGCTGGCTGAATTTAGAACTCTCTGCAGCTTTTTTCCAACCCTGTGCAGAGTCTGAAGTGGATGGCTGGTTCGATACTTGGCCTGTTACCTTCAAGCTGCCAGAACCGGATGTTTGCAAGTCTCCAGGGAGGAATACTGTAAACAAACAAGGCTTATAGAACTGAACTACAGAGGTCAAAGTGGGACATACAGCCAGGAGACCACACTAGAACTTGCACTTTAACTCCCAATAATGATATGATATAGAGTGGGAATTATTTCTCTTTGCTTTTGCTGAAATTGTTTTCAAAAGAAAAATGTCCATGAAATAAGGTAAGGAGTTACTGCTGTGTTTTTGTAAAGAAAACAGTCCCTTCTGCACTTCACTGTAGCACTAATAAACTACAAGAACAGAAAACGACTGCAACCTCCATGAACCTTTTAAGGACATGTAAAACTGTAATGTTTTAGATTTTTTTTCACAAATGCAAAGCAACTATGTTCTGCTTCAGGACGGGGCCAGTTAGCACAGAGGAGCCTTTGCACTCAGGCCATGTCCAGTTGGAATTGTTAACCTTATTCTTTAGCCTTAAAGGGACATTGTTCAACCTCATAGTACAGTTGAAACATTCTAAGTTGACTTTCTTTATGCTGGAAATCATAAACAGAAAAGACTGTAGATACTGGAAATCCAGAGTACTACACACAACATGCTGGAGGAACTTTGCCGGTCAGGCAGTAGCTATAGAAAGGAAAAACTGTCGGTGTTTTGGGCCGAGACCCTTCATCAGGACAGGAAAGGAAGGGGGAAGATGCCAGAATAAGAAGGTGGGGTGAGGGAGGTGAAGGGGTACAAGCTGGAAGGTGATAGGTGGAAAGGGTAAAGGGCTGAAGAAGTAGGAATCTGATAGGAGAGGAGAAAGGGCTGGTGGAGGGGCACCAGATGTGACAGGCAGGTGAGGAGAAGAGAAGGGGTAAGAGGGGAGCCAGAATTGGGAATAGGAAAGGAGAGGAGTAGAAATGACCAGATGTTGGGGAAATTGATATTCATGCTGTCTGGTTGCGTGCATCTTCCATTGTACAATGAATATTGCCGCCTAATCCAGTAGAAGTTTCTTTACATCGTAAAAGCCAAGCCATACCCTCCAATTCTAAAAAATCAGGCGGTTAGTGATTGTGCTGTGCTCGATCTTCCACCTGCTGTGGCTGGTGACAGATTGCTCTTGTCTATTAGCAAGCTGTAGGTCCCTCTGGCACGGAGATACCAGAGGATGAGGTCACTACTCTGGAAGTCTTGCCAGCAGGTGTGATGTGTTTGACTGTCCTGCCCATGTGATTCATTTCTGGCTTGTGGGAGTTTTGGTGCTGGGAAGGAACATCAGAAATCGGAAGGAGAGGAAACTTCAGCCACTCTCACAACTGTGAGTGAGGCAGCCAGTAATTCCTGCCACAAACTTGGTGTATATTGAACTAGAGCTGAAGTCTGTAGGAGAATTAAGTGCAATTCATATTTTCTGAAAAATAAAAAAAAAAGCTTGTGCTGAAAATCTGAATAAAAGCAGAAAGTGCTGGAAAAGCCCAGCAAACAGATCAGTCAGTGCCTGTGAAATGAGAATCAGTCAACATTTCAGGTCCGAGAGCCTTTAAAATTTTTCATCACCACATTTCCTGAGCTGTTTGCTAGAATAACAGTGAACATGAAACAGAAACAGGCCCTCTGGCTTCTGATGTTGTGGCAAGCCAAGTGCTAATTAAATACCTAACTCAACTCCAGTCAGTGGCCACTTTATTAGGTACACCTGTACACCTGCGCATTGATGCACATATCTCATCAGCCAATCATATGACAGCAACTCAATGCATAAAATAAATACAGAAATAAATCACGTGGGCAGGACAGTCAAACACATCACACCTGCTGGGGTTGTATACACTGGAATTTAGAAGGATGAGAGGGGATCTGATTGAAACATATAAGATTATTAAAGGATTGGACACGCTAGAGGCAGGAAACATGTTCCCGATGTTGGGGGAGTCCAGAACCAGAGGCCACAGGTTAAGAATAAGGTGTAGACAATTTAGAACGGAGTTGAGGAAAAACTTTTTCACCCAGAGAGTTGTGGTTCTGTGGAATGCTCTGCCTCAGAAGGCAGTGGAGGCCAATTCTCTGGATTCTTTCAAAAAAGAGTTAGATAAAGCTCTTAAAGATAGCAGAGTGAAGGGATATGGGGAGAAGGCAGGAAAAGGGTACTGATTGTGGATGATCAGCCATTATCACAGTGAATGGTGGGTGGCTCGAAGGGCTGAATGGCCTACTCCTGCACCTATTGTCTGTTGTCTATTATTGTCTAAAAGCATGCAGACACTGTCAGGGGGTTCAGTTGTGGTTCAAACCAAGCATCCGAATGGGGAAGAAATGTGATTTAAGTGACATTGACCGTAGAATGATTGACCGTGTAAGACGGGTGGTTTGAGTATTTCAGACATTGCTGATTTCCTAGGATTGTAACACTAGACAGTCTCTAGAGTTTACAGAGAGTGGTGTGAGAAGCAAAAAAAAACATCCAGTGAGCGGCGGTTCTGTGAGTGAAAACGCCTTGTTAATGAGAGAGGTCAGAGGAGAATGGCCAGAATGGTTTAAACTGACAGGCTGGTGACAATAACTCAAATAACCATGTGTTACAATAGTGGTGTGCAGAAGAGCATCTCTGAATGCACAACATGTCAAACCTTGAAGTGGATGGTCTACAGCAGGAGAAGAACACAAACATACACTCAGTGTCCACTTTATTAGGTACTGGAGGTACATAACACAGTGGTCCCTGAGTATAATCCATCCTGCCTATACAATGCGCATCCCTCTTGCTGTGCACATTTAGGTACCTATTTAAGAGCCTTTTAAGTACATCTGTTGTATTCCACTACCACCCCAGGGAGTATATCTAGGCACCTACCACTGATCCAGACACTGCCCCAAACATCTTCATTGAACTCTCATATTAAATGCATAAGCACAAGAGATTCTGCAGATGCTGGAAATCCAGAGTAACACACACAAAATGTGAGAGGGAAGGTGGGTTTGTTGGGGAAGGGGATAAAGTGAGAAGCTGGGAGGTGTAGGGTCATTCATTCATTCAGGTGCCTTGCCCTTCGGTGTGGGCAATCACATCTCTCCATCCATCAGGGTTCCTGACTCTCCGAATTGTAGTTGTTGCCTCCCCTGTTTCTAAACGTGATGTCATACCATCTATCATTTTCATTCTGTCTGACTTTGCTTTTTTTTCCTTCCAGCTTTCCAGTTGTAACCAGATGTTCTAATGTCCCTCTTCACATGATGTGTCCAAAGAATTTTGATTGCTATTTTCTGATTTTTTTAAGTAACCTACGTTTTGTTTTCGTTCTCTGTAGAACTTATTTGTTGGTTATCCTGTCCGTATATGATATGCATAGCATTCTTCTGAGGAACCTCATCTCTGCTGCATTGATTCTTTTTTCCATTGCATTTGTGATGGTCCATGACTCGCAGCCTTACATCAATATCAGAAGAATGTAGCAGCTGAGAGTTCAAAGGCGAATGTCAATTGCTATTTTCTTGTTCGTCAGGATGTTTCTCATTTCTGTAAATGCTGTTCTTGCCATTGCTATTCTTGCTTTTATGTCTGTTTCGCATTTTCCATCAGATGTTACCCATGGTCCAAAGTACTTGAAGTTGTGAACTTGTTTCAGGATTTCATTTCCCAATATGATCCTACAGTTTGGGAAATCAGGTTTCTTTGATATTACCATTACTTCAGTTTTCTTTTTGTTTAAGGTTAGGCCAAGTCTTTCACTCTCTGTGTTGATGGTAGATGCTAGTTTCTGTAAATTTACTTCACTGTTTACTATTAATACTGTATCATCTGCATAGCGGAGGTTGTTGATATTGTATCCTCCTATACTTATTCCAATATAGGAAAAGATAAAAGGGCTGAGGAAGAAGGACTGTGATGGAAGAGGACAGTGGACCATGGGAGAAACGCAAGGAGGAAGAGCAGGAAGGAATAAATGCATGGCCTCTAGTATTAGACATTTTGTCCCTGGGGAAAAAGATACCCATTTGTCATCTGTTCGTTCAGAGTTTTTGTGCGTAGCTGTAAGGTTCCCATGCACGCTGTTGTCCCAGCCAGTCTGATCCATACTGGTGGACACCCTTGGGCTGAACTTGTACAAATGTGCAGAGTGCACTGGCAAGCTGCCCTCTGCCTCGGAGATACTTTGCTACAGACAACTTCTGTTCTTCTTGGTGAATTTCCATCTCTGCCAGAGAAAAATGAACACTTCCCACTGACAGATCATGGAGTCATAGAGTAACACAGAATGGAAACATTCAACTCAACTGGTCCCTGCTGACCCACCTTGTCCCAGTTACCCGCCTTCAATCTATAATTCCCCAGCCACTCACCCCATTCTCCAATCCAAATGCCTCTTAACTGTTACATTTGTACCCGTCTTAACCATTCTTCTAGCAGCTTATTCCAGGAAGTTTACCCTCTGTGAAGAAAAGTTACTTCTCAGTTCTCATTTGAATCTCACACTTCTTGTATCAGTGCTCTCTAGATTTGGACTCCTCATTCCTGGAGAAAAGACCATAACCATCCACCTAATCCCCTGGTGATTTTATAAACTCCTATGAGGTCCCCCCCCCCATTCTCTTGGGAATAATGATCCAGCGAGGCCAACCTTTCCTTATAACTCAGATTCCTCTAATCCAAGAAGCATTCTCATAAATCTGTTTGCCACCTTCTCCAGCTTCACAATGTCTTTCCTACAACAGGATGACCCTAACTATACACAATACTCCAACTGCGGTCTTTCCAATTACTTATATAACTGCAGTGTAAAGTCCCTCCTCCTAAGCTCGATGCCCATTCAGATGAAGGCCAACATGCTAAATGCCTTCTTCACTAGCCTGTCTATTTGTTCAACCACTTTCAATGAACTGTGCTCTTGTATTCCCTGCCAGCTCCCTCTGTTCCACAGCACTCATTAATGACCTGCCATTCACGGTATCAATGCTACCTTAGTTTGACTTCACACATCACTTCACAGTTATCTAATTTGAAAGCCATTTGCCATTTCTCAGCCCATCCCCCTGACAGATTACGATCTGTTTGCAAGTCATTGTAATCTATTTTACCATCGACAAGATCGCCTGGTTGAGCATCATCAGCAAACTTGCTAATCGTGCCATATCCAAATCATTTGCATAAAGAATGAATAAAAGAATTATGCATAAAGAATGAGGACTATTGAGCCACCCCATTAGTGACAGGCCTCTTAATAGGAGAATTGACTTTCAGTTTGGTCTCCTTACTTGAGGAAGGAGATACTGGCTTTGGAGGCAGTGCAGAGGAAGTTCACCAGGTTGATTCCAGAGATGGGGTGGGGGTTAGACTATGAGGAGAGATTGAGTCGCCTGGGACTGTACTCACTAGAATTCAGAAGAATGAGAGGAGATCACTTAGAAACATATGAAGTTATGAAAGAGATGGATAAGATAGAAGCAGGAAATTTGTTTCCTCTGATAGGTGAGACTAGAACTGGACATAGCCTCAAGGTTCGGGGGAGTAGATTTAGGATGGAGATGAGGAGGAACTGCTTTTCCCAGAGGGTGGTGAATCTGTGGAATTCTCTGCCCAATGAAGCAATGGAGGCTACCTCAGTAAATATACTTAAGACAAGGTTGGATAGATTTTTGGATAGTAAGGGAATTAAGGGTTATGGGGAAAAGGCATTTAGTTGGAGATAAGTCCATGGTCAGATCAGCCATAATCTTATTGACTGGTGGAGTAGGCTCAACGGGCCAGATGGCCGACTCCTGCTCCTATTTCTTATGTTCTTATCACCCTTGTGTTACACTCACCCTCTGCTTCCAATTCTGAATCCACCTTCACTGGCTACCCCTGAATCCCGGGCAGACTACTTTTCCAGATCAGCCTGCAATATGTGATCTTGTGAAATGCCTTACTGAAGTCTATAAAGACGACATTCTCTGCTCTACCTTCATATATCTCCTTAGTTACTCTTCCAACAATACCAAGAATTTCATTAGACATGATCTTCTATGCACTTAACCTTGCTGACTATTGCTGATCAGGCATTGACTATCCAAGTGATGGCCAAAAAAGTCCCTCATATTTCCCTCCAGAAACTTCCCAACCACGGAATTCAGTCTCTCTGTCCAGTAACATACACAAAATGCTGGAGGATTTCAGCATGTCAGGCAGCATCCATGGAAACGAACAAGCAGTTGACGTTTCAGACTGAGATCCTTCGTCAGCACTAGAAAGGAAGGGGGAAGACATCAGAATAAAAAGCTGGAAGGAAGGGAAGAAGGATAGTTAGAAGCTGATAGGTGAAGCTAGGTGAGTGGCGTGCCTGTTCTCGCTACCCTTGAACAATGGAATAATGGAACTACATTGGCCACCCTCCAGTTTTGTGGACCTTTGCCAGTGGCTAAAGATGAAGCCATTATCTTTACAAGGGTCTCCAAAGATCATTGCCCTCAGGGTCCTATATTTTAATTCCTTAGCTAGGACCCTATACTCATTCTGCAGGACCTTATCCTTTGCTCTGCCTATGTTGTTTGAACCAACATGAACAATAATTGGATTAGATTATAAGAACACTCAGTCCTCTTTTATTGTCATTTAGAAATGCATACATGCATTATGAAATGATACAATGTTGCTCCAGAGTGATATCATAGAAAACAGGACAAACCAAAGACTAACACTGACAGAACCACATAATTATAACATATAGTTACAGCAGTGCAAAACAATACCATAATTTGATAAAGAGCACACCATGGGCACGGTAAAAAAAAGTCTCAAGTCCCGATCGACTCCCGAGTCTCTGATAGCAGGCGGCAAAAGGGAGAAACTCCCTGCCATAAACCTCTAAGGTACTGACAACTGCCAATGCCTTGGAAGCAGCTGTCCACAGCCGACACCGAGTCCATCCATCCGAAAACTTTGAGCCTCCGACCAGCCCCTCCGATACAGTCTCCCAAGCGCCTTCGATCTCACCCCGGCCGCCGAAACAAGCAAAGCCGAGGATTCGGGGCCTTCTGCTCCGGAGTTTCCGGTTACCACACAGTAGCAGCGGCAGCGAAGCGGGCATTTCAGAAGTTTCTCCAGATGTTCCTCCGTACTGTCACATCTGTCTCCATCAAATCAGCATTGTGCATGGTACCCTACTTGACAGAGTATAGATACCGTTCACCGGACAGACCACGCGCGCTGCGTCGCGCTGCCACCTTCTCCTCCCCTAATCCTTGAATGTACAAATTCCTTACAGACTGCGGCAGGAATTGAACCCTAAATTTCCGATCTCCGGTGTTGTAAAGAGTTATGCTAACTGTCATGCTAATGTGCATCCCGAAGGAGATCATGAAAAGCAACTATCACCAGTAAGTGAACCATGATCTGTTTGTCTTTGTTTGCTGGCCATGGTCAGTACAATTATATCTTTACCCACCACATTTTTAGGGTATGCAGTGGCATGCAGAAGTTTGGGTTCCTCTGGTCAAAATTTCTGTTACTGTGAATAGTTAAGAGAGTAGAAGATGAACTGATCTCCAAAAGTCATAAAGTTAAAGATGAAACATTTTAAGCAAGATTGGTGTATTATTTTTGTTTTGTACAATTTTAGAGTGGAAAAAAAGGAAAGGAGCACCATGCAAAAGTTGGGCACCCGAAGAGATTTGAGCTCTCAGATAACTTTTATCAAGGTCTCAGACCTTAATTAGCATGTTAGGGCTATGGCTTGTTCACAGTCATCGTTAGGAAAGGCCAAGTGATGCAAATCTCAAAGCTTTGTAAATACCCTGACTCCTCAAACCTTGTCCCAACAATCTGCAGCCATGGGCTCCTCTAAGCAGCTACCTAGCACTCTGAAAATTAAAATAAATGATGCCCACAAAGCAGGAGGTGGCTATAAGAAGATAGCAAAGCGTTTTCAGGTAGCCGTTTCCTCAGTTCATAATGTAATTAAGAAATGGCAGTTAACAGGAATAGTGGAGGTCAAGTTGAGGTCTGGAAGACCAAGAAAACTTCCCAAGATAACTGGTCGTAGGATTGCTAGAAAGGCAAATCAAAACCCCCGTTTGACTACAAAAGATCTTCAGGAAGATTTAGCAGACTCTGGAGTGGTGGTGCACTGTTCTACTGTGCAGTGACACCTGCACAAATATGACCTTCATGGAAGAGTCATCAGAAGAAAATCTTTCCTGCGTCCTCACCACAAAATTCAGTGTCAGAAGTCTGCAAAGGAACATCTAAACAAGCCTGATGCATTTTGGAAACAAGTCCTGTGGACTGATGAAGTTAAAATAGAACTTTTTGGCCGCAATGAGCAAAGGTATGTTTGGAGAAAAAAGGGTGCAGAATTTCATGAAAAGAACACCTCTCCAACTGTTAAGCACAGGGCTGGATCGATCATACTTTGGGCTTGTGTTGCAGCCAGTGGCACGGGGAACATTTCACTGGTAGAAGGAAGGATGAATTCAATTAAGTACCAGAAAATTCTGGAAGCAAACATCACACCGTCTGTAAAAAAGCTGAAGTTGAAAAGAGGATGGCTTCTATAACAGGATAATGACCCTAAATATACCTCAAAGTCCACAATGGACTACCTGAAGAGGTGCAAGCTGAAGGTTCTGCCATGGCCCTCGCAGTCCCCTGACCTAAACATCATCAAAAATCTGTGGATAGACCTCAAAAGAGCAGTGCATGCAAGACGGCCCAAGAATTTCACAGGACTAGAAGCCTCTTACAAGGAAGAATGGGTGAAAATCCACCAAACAAGAATTGAAAGACTCTTAGCTGGCTACAGAAAGCATTTACAAGCTGTGATACTTGCCATAGGGAGTGTTACTAAGTACTGACCATGCAGGGTGCCCAAACTTTTGCTTTAGGCTCTTTTCCTTTGTCATTTTGGAACTGTAAAATATGGAAATAAAAAAGTAATATTGCTTAAAATATTAAAGAAATGTGTCATCTTTAACTTTATGCCTTTTGGAAATCAGGTTAACTTTTACTCGCTGAGCTATTCACAGTAACAGAAATTTTGACCAGGGGTGCCCAAACTTTTGCATACCACTGTAAGTGTCCCATCTCAATCAATGGTGATTCTATTCCACGCCCTGTCCCCAGAACGCAATATCCATCATCATAATTCCAGTTCCGTTTTGAGTGGTCATGTTGAATCATTTCATCTGTTCATTCCAAACTATAAAATTCACTTTGCGTATGAAATAATTCACCTCATCTCCCCATTGACTCCTTTGCCAGTTACCTTAAATCTGGGACCTCTGGTTCTTGCCAGAGAAAACAGTCTCTCACTATTCACTCTGTCAAAGACACTCATAATGTTGAATGCCACAGTTAAATCATTTCCTAACCATAACTTATTGGCACAACCACGGGATTCCTAATGTTAGGGATTCGAGTCGTTGCATGCTCCCATGAGAGTTTTATGACAAGCAGGATCTCTTTCATTAACTGATGTAGTGGGGTTTAGCTAAGAAGAACTCTGAAGCCAAATTCTGCTCAAGTGCAAAATTAAAGCGAGCAATCCAAATGCAGCCTGAGCCCAATGATGTTTTTATTTACCTGTGCTGATCCGATATGGAGGGATTTGCAGAATATTCTGCTCATGCATCGATGCCAAGTCAAGACTAGCTGGAGACAGGCATCTCAAGATTAGATTAAATCTTTTGTTCCACACCTTCCCAATGGGAGGACACCACTGTCTTTCCAAGGTACTGAGGCAAAGTTGAAATTGACAGCCTGGAAAAGTGCCTTCTAATCCTGGGCAATATTCCCCTTCCATTCCTTTGGTGTGCATCACATCCTGCTGCTAAAACCAAGGCTGATAGCTGAAAATCCCCTTGTTTACTCATAGCTGTGTGTCTGTCTGAATCACTGACGCCATGTCAAATTGAACTGAGAGGCAAGGAAGAACCGATGTAGAATTGTTCTGTCAGAATTAATGCCAAGTTTAACCACAGAATATGAAATTGGGTTCACTTGGGCTTGAGTTTAGTAATCAGTGAAGGATGAAGAGTGAGAGAGGAGGACTGCAGAGAGAGCAGGAGCAATCATTGGATAGGGTAATGGAGGTGACCAGAGGGGAACATAACTAGACACCCTCCTTGGGATGGAAGGGATGTCCACCAGGCGGTTTCCATCCTTTTTAATGCCATGGACCAGGTTGGGACCTCTATATTAGATGGACACAGCAGTGGATCTTCACCTTGTATTTGAGCTGTTGTCACTCTGCTAAGAACTTAATTGTAGCACCTCTTTGGCAAAGAACTACTGGAACTGTGGGATTGAATGTTGGTAGCCTGTTGCCAGAGTTTGGGCATTGAGGTCCTTAGTTTGGAGGTGTGGGGTGGGGGGGGGGGTGGTTGGGAATTGGGATCGGCAGTCGCGGGGACTGTCACTGGGCAGCTGTGAGTGGATGGAAGTTTGGACTGAAGCATTCATAATTTTGGGTTGGCAGGCATCAAGACCAGGGGTACTGCAGGGAGGTCGATGGTGGACAATGGATCAGGCCTGGAAGCCAGGTGTTATCGGGGTTCACTTCAATAGCGAGCAGGGGGTGCATCAGGCACAAGAGTGAGAAATGCCTGAACGTGCCCAGATAAGTATCTGGAATAGGTTGAAAGATTTAGAAAGGGTTATTATTTCATTTCACTCTTGAAAATGAAATAATGCAGGAAGAGGGAGGAGAAGATGGCGCGACACAGCGTGCGTGGCCGTTCCGAATGATATTATATGTGTTAACGAGGATGCCGTGCACAATCCTGATTTGATGGAAACAGCTGTGGGAAACATGAAGGAATACCTGGAGTAGCTTCTGAAATGCCCGCTTTGCTGCCACTGTTATTGTGCAATCGAGAATCTCCGGAGGGGAAGGCCCCAAATTCTCGGCTTTGCCTATTGCCTGTTGCCGGGGCAGGGGTCGAAGCGCTCGGCAGAGATGGTGCTCGATGCTCGGTGTCAGAGAGCTGGTCGGAGGCTCGGAGTTTTTGGACGGACTCAGAGTTGGACTGTGGTCGGATGCTTCCAGGATGCTGCATTGGCAAGTTTGTGGCGCTGGAGGTTCACCGTATGCATGAGATGATGGGACTTTCAAGAGACTTTGAGACTTTTTACCGTGTCCATGGTCTGTTCTTTATCAAATTACGATATTACTTTGCACTGTTGTAACTATATGTTATAAATATGTGGTTTTTGTCAGTTTTTCAGTCGGTTTGTCATGTGTTTCTGTGATATCATTTTGGAGAAACATTGTATAATTTCTTAATGCGTGCATTACTAAATGACAATAAAAGAGGACTGTGTGTCCTCATAATCTAATCTAAGAGCATGCCTGAAGAAAAAAAGGTGAATATCCAGGCCTTCATCTATGAACATGCAGTTGGAATTGGAGTTGGTTTATCGTTGTCACATGTAGCAAGATACAGTGGAAAAACTTCAGGTAGATACATGGTGCAAGGGCTGTGGCAATGTACATTGTGAGGTCAGAAGTTCAACTTTAACATACACAAGGCCCATCGGGTAGTGTGGTAACAACAGCGGTTAGCGCAATGCTCTATGCAGGCGGCTGTAGGATCAGGTTCGATTGCCTGTGCTGCCTGTAAGTTTGTACGTTCTCCCCATGAATGTGTGGGTTTCCTCCCACAGTCCAAAGATGTACAGTTCAGCTTAATGGATTGCAGGCACGCTATGTGGCTGCCGGAAGCGTGGCGACACCTATGGACTGCCCAGCACAACCTTCGCTGGTTTGATTTGGCACAAATAATGCATTTCACTGTATTTCTTCAATGTGCGTGTGACAAAACAATCTAATCAATTGGAGCATGTTGTCCTTGAGTCTGGTGGAGTGAGCACCTACACTTTAGTTTCTCCTGCCCGATGGGAGTGTAGGTGGTGGGGAGGGGGAGCGCGAGGAGAGAGTGTCCTTGGTGGGAGGGGCCTTTGATTACATTGACTGCTTACCGAGGCTGCAAGAAGTGTATATGGGGTTCATAAAGGGCGGGATGGGGGAGGCAGGTTTACGTAAATGTGCTGAGCTAGTGTCTGCAATTTTCTTGTGGTCTCGGGGTTGCATATGGTGACATATATATACTTTGATAATAAGTTTACTCTGAACTCTGAACTTTGATCTCGGGTAGAGCCGTTACCATACCAAGCTGAAATGCATCAATATACAATGTTCTCTATGCTGCATCTGTAAAAATTGCTGAGGCTCTGGTAAAATGTGAGGTAATGATGCAGCGCTATAAAACTCTGGTTAGGCCACACTTGGAGTACTGTGTCCAGTTCTGGTCACCTCACTATAGGAAGGACGTGGAAGCATTGGAAAGGGTACAGAGGAGATTTACCAGGATGCTGCCTGGTTTAGAGGGTATGCATTATGATCAGAGATTAAGGGAGCTGGGGCTTTACTCTTTGGAGAGAAGGAGGATGAGAGGAGACACGATAGATGTATACAAGATATTAAGAAGAATAGATAGAGTGGATAGCCAGCGCCTCTTCCCCAGGGCACCACTGCTCAATACAAGAGGACATGGTTTTAAGGTAAGGGGTGGGAAGTTCAAGGGGGATATTAGAGGAAGGTTTTTTACTCAGAGAGTGGTTGGTGCGTGGAATGCACTGCCTGAGTCAGTGGTGGAGGCAGATACACTAGTGAAGTTTAAGAGACTACTAGACAGGTATATGGAGGAATTTAAGGTGGGGGGGGGGTTTGAGGGTCGGCGCAACAATGTGGGCCAAAGGGCCTGTACTGTGCTGTACTATTCTATGTTCTATGTTTTTAAATCCAGAAGAAAGGAAGAAGAGGCACTAAATCAGGAGAGAAATAAAATGGCACCAAGGCGGGGAAATATATATCATCTTGTTTTTTTCTCATTCATCTAATCATTACTCTGTTGTGTGCAGCTAGCAGGAGATTGAGAGTTGGCTGTCCAATTAATAAAATGTTTATAACATCAGGAAGATGACTATCTGTCCCATGAGACTTTCTGGAATCAAATGCCTATGCATAAATATAAGCATGCTATGTGCAGGGTCTGTCTGCATAATACCCATTTTATTTACAGAGCAGACAATGAATCCTTTGTTCTAATTAAAAGATCCCTAGCCGAAGCTCAGGTTAATTAAAATATACGATGCAAACAACAAAAGAGATAGAGCCAGACTCCAGATTAAATAACAATGAGCAATCCCTGGTGTCTTTCCACATATGGGAAGGGATTTTGCAGAGTCAATTTTAAATCAATTGATTGAAGATAATATCAGAGTACTTTGCTTCTCCCAGTAACTGTCTGCCATCATCGATTTACAACAGGCTATTTGGCCCAACTCATCCATGCCTGACAAGCTGACTATTTGCCTGAATATGGCCCAATTCTCTCTGAACCTTTCCTTGTTCATAGACTAGCTAAGTGTCTTTGAAACTTTGTATTGTACCTACCGCTGCCATTTTCTCTGAAAGAGCATTCCACATATGTGTGAAAAGGTTGTCCCTTCAGGTCCCTTTTAAATCTTTCCATTCTCACCTTAAGCCTGTGCCCTCTCGTTTTAGACTCCCATACCCTGGGAAAAAGCCTGTGACCCTTCACCTTATCTATGTCCCTCATGATTTAACCTACCTCCAAAATGCCACCCCTTAGCCTTCTACACTCTGGGGAAACAATCCCCAGTTAATGCAATCTCCCTTTGTAACTGAAGCATTCCATTCCTAAAAGCATCTCTGTGAACTTTTTCTGCATTATTTCCAGCTTAATGCCATCTTTTCTATAGTTAGGCAAACAATATGCCAAGTGCAGTCTTGTACAGCTGTAACACAGCGTCCCTACTCTTGTACTCGGATGACATAATGTCCTAAATTTTGTACCCAAAAGTTATAAGATATACCCAAACCATAGCTTGAATTTACACTCTAAAAACAGTGTAATAGTTCCAGAAGGATATACAATTTCATCTTACCATCTATAAATAGGCATTGTAGTTTTTGTAATGTGCATAGAATGAATAAGATTGTTACAACAAAATTAATTCTTTACATCTTTCATGTTTAAAGATAGTTTTCATAGGACTTGCACACTGTAACCATTCTGTGATAGTGTGGTCATTCTGTTATTTGCTTTTAGAATATATCTGAAGTAGGAAAGAATGCCTTGATAAATTGTTATTGTTGAGGTTTGGCTCTCATTATAATATGCAGAGGGAAAGGTGTGTGTTTTTTCAGGATTGGAGTAACCTTTCCTGATACATTTATCTAACAACTTAAATTTGCTAAATTGTCTTAGAGTGCAAGCTGCTGGTCTCTCATTGATGAAACCGTTTTAAAATTCTCCACCCTCTCCATCTCTTTCCTTTTCCCTTAAGTGCAAATTGGCTGCCATCTGTCCAGCATCACAACACTGCCTATATGGGACATTCTGAAAGACCCATAAAAGGGACCATATGAATGGGGATCGTTCTCTTTCCCTTTGTCCAGTTTATCCTCTGTGTAAAACTGTGGTGTTATTTTGTGTTGAGTGAGTTGCTCTGTTCTCTAATTACTGTTGGTGCATTCTTAAGTAAAGCTTGACGTCTCTACACACACCCTTCAAAGATGCACATAGCCAACAGGTGCTATGGTACCGTAGCGGTTAGAGCAACACTGTTACAGCTGGGGGCACTGGAGTTCAGAGTTCAATACTGATGTCATCTCTGAGATGTCCGACCTGTGGAATGTGTAGGTTTTCTCCGGGTGCTCTGGTTTCCTCCCACAATCCGAAGACTGACTGGTTGGTAGGTAAATTGTCCCGTGATTAGGCTAGGGTTAAATCGGGGGTTGCTAGGCGGCACGGCTCAAAGGGCCAGAAAGGCTTGTTCCTTACTGTGTCTCAATATGTAAATAAAAAAGTAATGCTCGCTTTTTCCTATGTTTTCATTGGAGTGCTCAGGGCTAAAGGATTGCCACTCATGTTTAAAAATAAATTCATGACTAGTGTTAGTATAAATCAAAATCCTTTGGAATTGGTTCACT